>NC_015607.1:0-16432 GCF_018991925.1 Homarus americanus | reverse complement strand
AAGGTGGCTGAGGAATAGGCGATAGATTGTAAATCTATAAACAAGTTTAAACTTTCTTATTAGGCTGCATAGTGGAAATTATTAAGACGTTAGATTGCAAATCTAAAGATGTGTATATCACTGGAGCTTAAAAAGATATAAAAATGAAAGTATTTTAAGATTTAAAAGATTTTCTTTTTTTGACAACTTTGAAGGATGTTAGTTTAAATAACTTAAAATCTTAGAATATAATAAAAACTGATGGGATAAAAAGTCCAAAAAGATTGATAAATGCCATTAAAGGGGTGAAAAGTCTTTGTCTTCGATGTGGAGAGGATCATTTCAATTTTGGTGAAAAAAGAACAAATGCCGAAATTGAGATTCGCAAATAGTAATATAGGGAAATCAAAGTAGATGCCAGAAGAACTAATAAGGGTATGAAGAAATAACTAGAAGTTATTTCTTGAATTAAAATTCATTTAGGGAAAAAACCAGTGAAAGGAGGTAGACCTCCTAGAGAAAGCAAAGATAAAAGTATAAGAATTTTATTAGGTAATGGGGAAGCATTATTGGAAGTAATTTGGGAAAAATGAAAAATCTGCTGGAAGTGAAAGATTAATGCTACTGAAGAAGATATTAAAGAGTAAAAAAGAAAATATATTGTTCATATATTTTCACTAATTAAAATAGCAGAAAGTATTCATGCTATGTGGTTAATAGAAGAAAAAGCTATAATTTTTCGAAGTAAAGTTTGATTAATACCACCAACTGCTCCAATGATTGCTGAAAGAATAATTGCATAAAACAAAATAGTTGTGACTAAATAGTTAAAAGTAAGGTATGAGAGCAGAAGTATAGGAGCAATTTTTTGAATGGTTATGAGCACAATAGATTGGATTCAATTTATTCCTTCTATAACTTGAGGGAACCAAAAATGAAATGGAGCTGCTCCTAGTTTGAGAAGAAGAGCAAGGGCTAGACAAAGCGGTGCAAAACTGGGGGAAATTAATATAATTGAGGCTGAAAAAATAATAATAGCAGATCCTAAAGCTTGGACAAGAAAGTATTTAAGTGCAGACTCAGAAGAATATTGATTATTTTTTGTAATAATTAAAGGGATAAAAGATAAAAGATTTAATTCTAAGCCTGCTCATGCCCCAAATCATGAAGTAGAAGAAATAGATAAAATTGTTCCTGAAATAAGGGTCAAAATAAATATTAATTGAGACGGAGAAATTAGCATTAAAAAGAGAGAGGTTTATGCTCTCATAAACGGGGTATGAACCCATTAGCTTAGAATTAGCTTATCTTTTGTATACTGGTGTAAACGGCACGAAAAGTTTTGATCTTTAAAGAATTGGTGGAATTCCATTGTATATAGATAACATGAGTAAAAAAATTACATAATCTGTCCTATCAAGACAGCCCTTTTTCAGGCATCATATTTTAATAAAATGAAGTTAATAGAAATATTATTAGTAAAATAAAAAATAAAAAAACAGAAAATTAAGAAAATATAATTTATAGTAGTATATATATATATTATATATACATATAAATGTATATAATTAATTTAATATTATATATTTGGGACAATTGTGATTTATACACAGCCTTCTGTAATTATAAAATTCCCTCTCCCAATAGAAATCTAAGCCCGTTGGGAAATGGGACCTCCCCTCAGGAAGAAGGGACCATTTTAAAGGGCTTAGATTTCATTATGGATCTTATTTAGTTGATTTATACAGCTAAATTATCGACTTTTCAGTTGACGAGGCATTTCAATGAAATTATATAAGTTTACATTTTAGATTCGCCTTAAAAATATATTTTTGCTCTCTTGTGTATAATTTTAGTTGAAAGACTAGGTTACGAGCTCTCTCCTTACATATATTTAAATGTATATATAATTAGAAAAATAGTGCAATTTTAAGAAGGTACAAAGTTTTACTTCCGTATGGGAAATCTTCTATTCAACTTTAAGACCAGAACTTTTATTTTCGAGCAAAAAAATGAGGTTTGTGTTAAATTTCTCACAAAATTGAAGTTGCGGGCGCATGGGAGCGACCCATATAGGGTCTTGAATATATGATTAGAAAAGATTTTCCTAAGTTTCATGAGAATCTTGATTTTCCCAACGGGCTCCCTAACTATTTTTTTGTATGGTAAGTTTATTCTACTGTTGATAGCAAAAAATATAAGTTAGGGAGCTAGTGGACATTCTTAACTAGCTCCCTAACTTGTATCTTTGTTGAGAATTATAATGATACAAAATTAAGAATGATTTTAGCTGCATAGTTGGTTAGATTTTGGCAAAAATTTTTATTTAAATATGGTAGGTTTAATAAGATTATTTATAATGAAGGCAAATTCTCATTTTTTTAAAAAAAAATTGAAGTTGCGGGCGCATGGTAACGACCCATATGCGGTTTCATATTTTAAAATACTTATATTTTAATTTAAAAAAAAAAATCATAATTAAAATTTCTGTTTTTAGTATATTGATGCGTTTTGAAGCAGACCAGTACTTTTAAAAATTTAATTTTTAGGTTTAAAATATGTAGATAAATTACTATAATTCAAATATTTTGTTTAAGGTTAGGAAGTTAGTGGAGAGTGCTAACTAACTCAGAACTTCATTTTGTTGTTAGGGAGTTAGTTAGCATTTCTAACAAACTTCATAACAATTTTCAATTTTGTCGGAGTTTCTTTTAAAGTTGTATCAAATGGTATTTTACCTTCATAATTTTTTGGGTTGACTTTGGCGTGGGACAAATTTTTTTTGGTAATAAATGACTGATATAATTTGTTTAATTATTTATATTTGTAATTATATTTATATTGTTAATTTCAATGTTGATAATAAATTTCTTTAATTTTAGTATGTTTATTTAATCGTCAAAAATTAAAAAAATATTATTTGTACACTCATGGAAGTTTGATTCTTGCTTAATACTTTTACGTTATAACTGGTAAATACATGTAAATAATTGTGTGGAAAAAGAAGCAAGTAAATTTATTAAAAATAAGTTTAATTAAAAAGTAGAAATCGTGGTAAGAAAATTAAAATCACAGTATAAAATATTAAATTATGGGCGGTAGCCTGATTTGGTAGTTATAAAAAGTCTGACTAAGTTTTGTGCCAGCAGTCGCGGTTACACTTTAAGATTAAGTAAAAGTAATTTAGTTAACAGTTAATTAAAAATTTATAAGTTAGTTTAGTTTATTTTAATAAAAGGTAAAATTAGATTGTTAATTAGTAAATTAAACTAGTATATAATAAAGATGAAACTGTAGATGCCAGGGTATGAACTAGGATTAGATACCCTATTACATCTGGGAGTAAAATTTAAATGCTTGAATATTAATAGTTATATTCTTTAAAATCAAAGAATTTGGCGGTATTTTAGTCTTGTTAGAGGAACTTGTTCTATAAACGATAAAACACGCAGAATCTTACTTATCTTGGTAAATTTTACAGTTTGTATACCGTCATTATTAAATAATCTTGAAAAAGTTAATTATTGGGATTAAAAAATTAAATATATTAGATCAAGGTGCAGCTGATAGATAAGTAGAAATGAGTTACAATAATATTTATTTATAACGGATTGAAAATAGAACTATTTTTAAAGAAGGTGGATGTAATTGTAAAAAAAGTTTAATAAGCCTTTTTGGTATAAGCTCTAAATTATGTACATATCGCCCGTCACTTTCATTTAAAATGAAATAAGTCGTAACATAGTAGGTGTACTGGAAAGTGTCCCTAGAAATAATCGAAATAAAGCTTTATAGTTTAGCATCTCACTTACGTTGAGAAGGTTTATCGTGCAAATCGATTATATTTTGAGTATTATAAATCTTTGCTATTGTTATTTAGTGTTAAAATATAAATGAGAAAAATATTTTTATATAAAAAAAGTAAGTAGAAATCTAAAATTTTGAATCGAAAACTGAGATGAAGGCTAGAGTTAAAAGTATTGTAAAAGAATAGTGAAATAAATGAAAATTTAATAATAAGAAAGCAAAAGTAAATTTTTGTACCTTGTGTATCAGGGAAAATTAAAATTTTAAAAGTAGTTTTTTGATCCCGAAAAAGGAAGAGCTAAATTGATAAAAAGGTTATTGTGGCATAAATATCTTTAATATTAATTTAGTGGTGAAATGTTAAACGATTCCTTTGATATCTGGTTTTTAGAGAAATGAATTTAATTCAGTTTTAATATTTAAAGAAAGTTAAATGTAAGAATAGGAGGGTTGAGCTTCTTATTCAAAATATAAAAAAGTATAGAAGAAATTTATTTAATAGTTGAATTAGGCTTAGAAGTAGCCATATGAATAAAGTGTTTTAACTAATTTTTGAGTTAAAGTTATTTATATTCTTCTTGTATTTGTATCTAAAAATGTTGATAATCTTTGTATTTATAGATAAAATGATTTTATTAGTAGAAAATTTTGTAAATAGTAAAATATTAAAAAATTAACAAATTTTAAATATTGATTGGTGTGGGTTAAGGAACTCGGCAAATAAAGCTTCTGCCTGTTTATCAAAAACATGTCTATATGATGGTTTATAAAGTCTAACCTGCCCACTGGGATCAAACTAAAGGGCCGCGGTATTTTAACCGTGCGAAGGTAGCATAGTCATTAGTCTCTTAATTGGAGGCTTGTATGAATGGTTGGACAAGAAGCAAACTGTCTCAAACACAAAAATTGAATTTGACTTTTAAGTGAAAAGGCTTAAATATTTTAAAGGGACGATAAGACCCTATAAAGCTTAATAATTTAGTATATAATTAGATGAGTTGAAAGTTTAATATTATTTATATACTAAATTATTTCGTTGGGGCGACGATGATATAATTTGTAACTGTTTAAATTTAAAATACAGAGATATTTGTGTGTAATGATCCTTGTTGTTGATTAAAAATTTAAGTTACTTTAGGGATAACAGCGTTATTTATTTTGAGAGTTCATATCGACAAAAAAGTTTGCGACCTCGATGTTGAATTAAAAATTCGCCATGGCGTAGGAGTTGTGGAGGTAGGTCTGTTCGACCTTTAAATTTTTACATGATTTGAGTTCAAACCGGCGTGAGCCAGGTTGGTTTCTATCTTTTAAGAAAATAAAAATTACTTTAGTACGAAAGGATTTAGTAATTAAAATAATTTTTAAGTATAGATTAACTATATTACTTTGGCAGATGTGATGCGTTAGACTTAGGATCTAATTAGATAGAGTTTTCTATAAGTAATAAACGTTTATTCAAACATGTTTGAATAAAACTGTTTGTGATGGCTTTAGTTATATTTGTGAGTTATTTAATTTTAATTATTTGTGTTCTTGTGGGTGTTGCATTTGTTACTTTGTTAGAACGTAAAATTTTAGGATATATTCAAATTCGTAAAGGACCAAATAAAGTTGGTTTTATTGGATTGCTACAACCCTTTGCGGATGCTGTGAAGTTATTTACTAAAGAGCAGACAGTACCTGTAAAATCTAATTTTCTTCCATATTATGCTTCACCTGTTTTTAGTTTGTTTACTGCATTAATTGTATGGTTAGTAATTCCTTATGAAATTGGAATAATAAATTTAAATATAGGAGTACTTTTTTTCTTGTGTTGTTTAGGATTAGGTGTTTATTCAACTATAAGAGCTGGTTGGGCTTCTAATTGTAAATATTCTTTGTTAGGTAGGCTTCGGGCTGTTGCTCAGACTATTTCTTATGAAGTTAGTCTTGCTTTAATTTTGCTTTCTTTTATTTTTTTAGTGGGAGGTTTTAGTTTAGAACTTTTTAATTTATACCAAGAAAGTGTATGATTTTTGTGGGTCACGTTGCCGTTAGCTTTAATTTGGTTTGCTTCTTGTTTAGCTGAGACAAACCGAACTCCTTTCGATTTTGCGGAAGGCGAATCTGAGTTAGTGTCTGGGTTTAATACCGAGTACAGAAGAGGTGGTTTTGCTTTAATTTTTATGGCTGAGTATGCTAGAATTTTGTTTATAAGAGCGCTGTTTGCATTATTATTTTTAGGTGGAGGTCCTTCTAGCCCCCTTTTTTATGCAAAGCTGGTAGGAGTAAGATTTGCATTTATTTGAGTTCGAGGAACTCTTCCTCGTCTTCGTTACGATAAATTAATAGGGTTAGCTTGAAAAAGATTTTTACCAGTTTCTCTTAATTATTTAATTTTTTTCATGGGTATAAAAATACTATGTTATTGTTCTATAATTTAGTTTATAACTAATTTAGTATATTGAAAATGTCATGATAGTTAAGACGTTTTAGTGTCCTTATTGATGTTTTCAAAACATCTGTTTTAAATAAACTAAACTATCAATCAAGCAGTTTATCTCACAATAAAAGTGAAAGAGGATTGACAATGTAGTAAAGGAAATACACTACTGTTAGAATTTGCCCTGTAATAACAAAAGGATCCTCAACAGGTCGAGCTCCAATTCAGGTTAGAAGAATAACAATTGCAATTAAAGATCAAAATAAAATTTGATTTAAAGGATAAAAAGTTAATCTTCGAAATTTAGAAGTATGGGTAAAAGGTAAAATTATTAAAATTGCGATTGATATAGCCAGGGCGATTACTCCTCCTAATTTGTTTGGAATTGATCGCAAGATAGCATATGCAAATAAAAAGTATCATTCAGGTTGAATATGTGCTGGTGTAACGAGTGGATTAGCCGGGACAAAGTTGTCAGGGTCTCCAAGAAGGTAGGGATTTAGAAGAGTCAATAAAATTAATGCGGTTAGTATAACTATAAATCCAACAACATCTTTAAAAGTGAAATAAGGATGGAATGGAACTTTATCAATATGTCTTGCAATTCCAAGTGGGTTGTTAGCTCCAGTTTGATGAATAAATAAAATATGGATAAGAGTCGCTGCTGCTACTAAAAATGGTAACAAAAAATGAATTGTAAAAAATCGAGTTAGTGTTGCATTATCAACTGCAAATCCACCTCAAATTCATTGTACAAGTTCAGTGCCAATATAAGGGATAGCAGAAAAAAGGTTAGTAATAACTGTTGCACCCCAGAAAGATATTTGACCCCAAGGTAAAACATAACCTAGAAAAGCTGTTGCTATAACTATGAATAAAATAACAACACCCACTATTCAAGCATGAAAAAATAAGTAGGATCCATAATACATACCACGTCCAATATGTAAGTAAAGGCAAATAAAGAAAAAGGAAGCTCCATTAGCATGGAGTGTACGAAGAAGTCACCCGTAATTTACATCTCGACAAATATGAGCAACACTTGAGAAAGCTAAATCAATATGAGCAGTATAGTGTATAGCAAGAAAAAGACCAGTAACAATTTGGACAACTAAACATAAGCCTAGTAAAGATCCAAAATTTCAGAATGTTGAAATATTTCTTGGAATAGGTATATCTACTAAAGCTCCGTTAGCAATTTTAAAAAGGGGATGGCTTTTGCGAATAGGTGTCGTCATTAATAGGATAGTCGAAGTGGTCTTGAATAAAGATTAACAATTTTTACAATAACGATAAGAGTCAATAGGAGGTAAAGAACTATAAATAAAGTAAAAGATATTGCTGGAGGTCTATAAATAGTTCTTACTAGAGTAGAAGTAGTATCAAGTGAAAACATATCTGAAGAAATCGCTGATCTAATAATAGAAATATCAGGAGTAATATAAAGAGGGTCTTTTAGTATTATAAAAATTGTCAAAAATAAAGAAAATCTTGAAATAACTATTAGAGCTGTAGCTGAAAATTTGAATGGTTCGTTAGAAGCAAGTGAGGCAACATAAATAAATAACACTAGTATAGCCCCTAAGAAAATAAGAAAAAGAATGTATGAAAATCAAAAAGAATTGTTGTTCAACCCTGCCGCAAGCGAAATCATAACAGTTTGTATTAATAATGTGAGACATATAGATAAAGGATGAATAAGACGTGTAAAAAGTAATGAAGTTACAAAAATAAGAGGAAGAATAAAAAATAAGATTTCAGAGAGTAGTTTAATAAAATATTAGTTTTGGGAATTAAAGATAAAAGTTTACTTTTTTCTCTGAAGTTTTAAGAAAATAAATTTCATTTTTGGTTTACAAGACCAAAGTTTTGGTTTAAACTATTAAAACTAATGTCAATTCTTAGATTAATATTTATTTTTGTTCCTCTTATCGTTGTTTTTTGTGGGTTATGAAATTTTGTTTCTAACCGAAAACATTTACTTAGAGTCCTTCTAAGTTTAGAATTTATTATATTAGGCATTTTTTGAGTCATAGTAATTTGTTTAGCTAAAGTAGGAATCGAAGCTTATTTTACTTTATTTTTTTTAACTATAGCAGCTTGTGAGGGTGCTTTGGGTCTTTCTTTATTGATTTCTATTGTGCGGACTCATGGTAACGATTGTTTCAGAAGTTTTAGAACACTACAATGTTAAAGTTCATTTTTATAAATATTTTATTGATTGCGTTTGTTAAAGAGTGGTGGTTTATTCAAATTTCTTTATTTTTAATGTGTTTTATTTTTAGGTGTTTTATGGGACATGACTTTTCTGTTTCGGGGTTGGGATTAAGATTAGGTTCTGATCATTTAGGTTTTATTTTAATTATATTAAGAATATGAATTATGGCACTAGTTATTTGTGCAAGTCAAAGAATTAAAAAAACAAATAATTCTCCTAGAGGGTTTTTAGTTGTAAATTTACTATTGCTGTTAGCATTGCTTTTAACGTTTTCAGCAACAGATTATCTTTTGTTTTATATTAGATTTGAAAGATCTTTAATTCCTACTTTAATTTTAATTTTAGGCTGGGGTTATCAACCTGAGCGAATTCAGGCTGGAGTTTATATGTTATTTTATACATTGTTTGCCTCTTTGCCTTTGCTTGTTTCTCTATTAAGATTTTACAGATTGGGTGGTAGTCTAACAATAGGTTTAGTACCATGCGCTGAAAGATCTAATTTTATTACTTTTATGTGGTATTTTTGTACAATTTTTGCTTTTGTAGTAAAACTTCCTATATATCTAGTTCATTTATGACTTCCAAAGGCTCATGTTGAAGCTCCTGTAGCTGGATCTATAATTTTGGCTGGTGTTTTATTAAAATTAGGTGGTTATGGTTTGATTCGTGTTCTCTTTTTATTTCCTGAAGTAAATAAAATATTTTCTTGATTTTGAGTTAGTGTGAGAATTTTAGGTGGGGTAATTGTAAGATTTATATGTTTACGTCAAGTAGATATTAAGTCATTGATTGCTTATTCTTCAGTAGCCCATATAGGCTTGGTATTGAGAGGACTAGTAGTTTTTGGTTGATGGGGTCAAACTGGAGCTGTAGTAATTATGGTGGGGCATGGATTATGCTCGTCTGGACTTTTTTGTCTTGCTAACATAGTTTACGAGCGTTTAGGAAGTCGAAGATTATTGGTGAATAAAGGTTTATTGAATTTTATACCTAGTTTGGGATTGTGGTGATTTTTATTGAGGATTGGTAATATAGCAGCTCCTCCTACAATTAATTTATTAGGAGAAATTAGACTAATTTTAAGTGTAGTAAGATGAAGAAAGCTTAGCATGTTTGGGATTGGTTTATTGTCTTTTTTTAGAGCTGCGTACACTTTATACATATATTCGATAAGACAGCATGGGTTGTTTTTTAATTCATTGTTTTCTTGTTGTTCTGGAAAAGTTTCTGAATACTTAGTTTTAATATTACATTGATTGCCTTTAAATGTTCTTATTGTAAAAACGGCTATAATTTTACCAAGATTTTAGTTTAAATAGTTTAATAAAAACGTTGGTTTGTGGTGCCGAAATTATAAGTTATTTATTTTAAACCGTGATTTGATATATTACTATACATTTAACTAGATTGGTATTTTTATGCAGAAGGGCTTTTAGTTGTATTTTGTTGTCTCTTACAAGTTTATATTATAACAGTGTGACAATAATTGAATGGGAAATTATAACTTTAAATTCTTCTTCAGTCGTAATGACTTTAATTTTTGATTGAATTTCTTTTATATTTTTAGGATTTGTACTTTTTATTTCTTCAATAGTGTTATTCTACAGAGGTGATTATATAGAGGGAGACAAAAGATTTAATCGCTTCATATATTTAGTTCTTGCTTTTGTATTGTCTATAGGTGCTTTAATTGTAAGGCCAAATATAATTAGAATTTTATTAGGTTGGGATGGGCTAGGTTTAGTATCATACGCATTAGTTATTTTTTACCAAAATGAAAAATCTGCAAATGCAGGAATACTAACAGTTTTGTCTAACCGAGTTGGTGACGTTGCTATTCTTCTTAGAATCTCTTTAATATTTATAGCAGGAGGTTGAAATTTTATTTTATACAGAAGATATATAAGGGATTCTAATTTGTTATTAATAAAATGTTTAGTTGTCATAGCAGCTATAACAAAAAGGGCTCAAATCCCCTTTTCTGCTTGGCTTCCAGCTGCCATGGCAGCTCCTACTCCAGTGTCTGCACTAGTTCATTCTTCTACTCTAGTTACGGCAGGTGTTTATTTATTAATTCGTTTTAGCCCAGCTTTAATAGGATCAGAAGCCCAATCTGTTTTATTAATTATTTCTTGTCTGACAATATTTATAGCAGGATTAGGGGCTAATTTTGAGTATGATTTAAAAAAGATTATTGCTTTATCAACATTAAGTCAACTTGGTGTAATACTAAGGATTTTAGCTCTTGGTTTTGCTGACTTAGCTTTTTTCCATTTATTAGCTCATGCTTTGTTCAAGGCACTCTTATTTATATGTGCTGGAGTAGTTATTCATGCTGTAAAAGAATACCAAGATATCCGTTGTATAGGAAGATTAGTTTTTAGAATACCTTTAACTAGAACTTGTATAAATTTGGCTAATTTAGCTTTATGTGGAATACCATTTTTGGCAGGATTTTATTCTAAAGATTTAATTTTAGAAGTGGCTTTTATAAGAAATATTAATTTATTAGCTTTCGTTTTATATGCTTTGGCTACAGGATTAACTGTTTGTTATAGATTTCGTTTAGTTTATTATAGTTTGACTGGTCTATTTAATTTAAGAAGGATGAGTCAAGTTAACGATAAAAGTGTTGTTATAACTAGATCAATGATAAGATTGAGGATTGGTGGTGTCACGGGTGGAGCTTTTTTGTCTTGAGTGATTTTCCCTGAATCATATATAATTTGTTTAACTTTCACGTTTAAAGTGTTGGCTTTAGCATTAAGAGTGTTAGGAGCTTTAATTGGTTATCTTTTAAATATTATAAGTGTAAACTATAGGTTACGTAGATTAAAAAGTTATAGTAAAGTTGTGTTTATAGGGTCTATGTGGTTTATACCTTTTTTATCTACATTTAATTTGAGTCATGTTAGGTTAAAAACTGCGGGCGCATGTATGAAGGTTGGTGACTATGGATGATCCGAACATTTTGGGGGTCAAGGTTTGTATTCTAATGTTATACATCAATCAGGGTACCTTCAAGTTTCTCAAAATAGAAGTGTAAGAATTTATATAAAAAGGTTTTTATTTTGAGTAATTGTTGTATTTTTTATTATAATTTACTTATATAATTTAAGATTAGAATTTTGCTTTGAAGCAGCAACGGTGGCAAATTTGCCTGTAAGTAACAATTTCATAACCAAAATCTAATTTTTTTGTAACTAATCAAAATTTTTAGAAGTTAGTACTTCAGTTCTACAACGAAAATGTAGCGTGTTATTTACACTATAAAAAAGAAATATAAACGGAATTCAACCGCTTAAAATGAAGTTAGAAGCTTCTTTTTTTGGCATAAATATTTCCTTGAAAGGGATAAAAAATCCAGTTTCATCATTAACAGTGATGGGCCTCTATTTTGGCTTCTTTCAAAGATTAAAGACCTATAACAGATCAAAGCTTAGGCCGAAACTAAGTGCAATACTTCGCTTTTTAATCTTAAAGCTAGTTTATAAAAAACACCTTATGAATGCAACTCATAAATCATAAATTGAATATAGCTCTAATAAGATCATTCTAAGGCGCCTTGGTGTCATTCATAGTAAAGTCCAAAAAGCAGAATTAATAAAAATAAAACCCCAGTAAGGGCTCAAGAAAATATGTTTGTTAAATGAATAATTGAGGCAAGGGGAAGTAAAAGAGTAATTTCTACATCAAAAATCAAGAAAATAACTGCAATTAAAAAGAATCGTAAAGAAAAAGGAAGTCGAGCTGAGCCTTTAGGATCAAATCCACACTCAAATGGGGAATTTTTTTCTCGATCTGTAATAAGTTTTTTTGACAAAATCGAGGCAAGGATTATAACTACAGATCTAATTACAAAAGTTGTTGAAACTACAATAAATATAATAAAAATTAATTTTTCTAGAAATTCTAGACTTTTTGGTTGGAAGCCAAATATACTTGTTATATTAAAAAATTAATTAACCTCCTCATCAATAGATAAAGATATATAAAAATAACCAAACAACATCTACAAAGTGTCAGTATCAAGCAGCTGCTTCAAAACCAAAATGATGGTCTGAAGAAAAATGACATTTATAAAGTCGGTAGAAACAAACAGCTAAAAAGGAAGTCCCAATAATAACATGAAGCCCATGGAAACCAGTTGCTACAAAAAAAGTAGATCCATAAACAGAATCTGCAATTGTAAAAGAAGCTTCTGCATATTCGAAAGCTTGAAGAGCTGAAAAATATAATCCTAAAAAAATAGTTAAAGCAAGACTTTGAATTGCTTCTGAGTGATTTGATCTTGTAATAGCATGATGGGCTCATGTTACGGTAGCTCCTGATGACAAAAGAATAGTTGTATTTAAAAGCGGAATTTGGAAAGGATTAAAAGGTTGGATACCAACTGGTGGCCAACATATTCCAATTTCAATTGTTGGAGAAAGTCTTCTATGGAAAAATGCCCAAAAAAATGAAAAAAAGAACAATACTTCTGATACAATAAAAAGAATTATTCCCCAACGAAGCCCTTTTATTACAACTTGGGTGTGGAGCCCCTGGTAGGTTCCTTCACGTGTTACATCTCGTCATCATTGAATTATTGTTAAAATAGTAGCTAAAAATCTTAGCAGGAGCAAGTCTATATTAAATTGGTGGAATCATTTAACAAGCCCTGTGGTTAGTATTATGGCTCTTACTGATCCTGTTAAAGGTCAGGGTCTTATATCAACTAAGTGGTAAGCGTGGTGTCCGTGTGATGATGACATTAGTTAACTTCTCTGGCATATAAAGTCCTTAGAACAGCAAATACATACGATTGAATTATTGCAACAGCAGATTCTAGTATTAAAAGAAGGATTTGAGCTAGTATTAAAAACGACACTAAAGTCAAAGACAAAGAAGGGCCTATATTGCCTAAAAGTGTCAACAAAAGATGTCCTGCAATTATGTTAGCTGCTAGTCGAACGGCTAAAGTTCCTGGTCGAATAATATTTCTTAAAGTTTCTACTAACACTATAAATGGTATCAGAAGCCCTGGTGTTCCTTGGGGAACCATATGAGCAAGCATGTGTTGGGTATGGTTAATTCAACCAAATAAAATAAAAGTTAGCCATAAAGGTAAAGCAAGCGTAAGAGTTATCGCAAGGTGTCTTGATCTAGTAAACACATATGGGAGCAGCCCGAGAGTGTTATTGAATATAATAAATCTAAATAAAGAAATGAATAAAATAGTTGAACCTTTAGTGGCTTGTCCTAAAATTGCTTGAAATTCATTGTGAAGAAGTTGCATAATTTTGGATCAAACTAATGCTCAACGTGAGGGTGCTGCTCAATAAAGGTAGGGAATAAAAAGTAACCCAACAAAAGTTGATAATCAATTGATTGATAATGAAAAGATTCTTGAAGAAGGTTCAAAAATAGAAAATAATCTTGTTATCATTTTCAGGTTTTTTGGTGTTGAGCTTTTAGTTCAATTGAAGGGGACATTTTAAGTGGAGATTTTATAAAATAGTTTAGAATAAAAAATAAAAGAAATCCAATAAGAAATATAAAAAATAGATTTAATCATAAAAGAGGTGCTATTTGAGGCATCAAAAAGTATTCCAGTGGAATTACTTAAGCTTGACAAGCTCATATTATTAATTAACTAACTTTTTCCACCAGAAGTAGGCGCCTCTACTATGATAGGTTTAAAAGACCTATACTTGCTTTCAGTCATCGGGTGATAGATCGGATGAGGAGGAGATTCAATTTAAAAAAGCTGAGACTGACACACTTTCTACTACAATTGGTATAAATCTATGGTTTGCTCCACAAATTTCTGAGCATTGCCCAAAAAACAATCCTGGTCGGTTAACCATAAATCTAATTTGGTTAAGACGGCCCGGAATTGCATCTGCTTTTACTCCCAGAGCTGGAACAGTTCAAGAATGAATAACATCAGCTGCAGTGACTAACATTCGAACTTGTGTGTTTATAGGTAAGACAGTTCGGTTGTCTACGTCTAAAAGTCGAAATCCAGATAAATCTAGTTCGTTAGATGGAGTTATATAGGAGTCAAACTCTACTTGCAGAAAGTCTGAGTATTCATACCTTCAATATCATTGGTGTCCAATTGTTTTAAGAGTGATTCTAGGGTTATTAACTTCATCTAGAAGATAAAGTAACCGAAGTGAAGGAAGAGCAATAAAAATGAGAATAATAGCAGGAAGAATTGTTCAAATTACTTCGATTGTTTGGTTTTCAAGGAGAAAACGATTAACAAAAGCATTAGGAAATATAGCGGCTATTATATAACCAACAAAAGTAGTAATTAAAATTAATACTACCATAGTATGATCATGGAAGAAAATAAGTTGCTCTATAAGGGGTGACGCACTGTCTTGGAATCCTAGGTGACCTCATGTTGCCATTACTAAAAGGAAATAATTTTCCCTAACAGGAGCTTAAATCCTGCACATCTATCTGTCATTTTAGTAGTTAGTGATTATAGGGATTTCTATATAACTGTGGTCAGCTGGGGGATAAGCATGCTGTCATTCAATCGAAGTAGGTAAGAATAAAGAAAATATAACTGTTCGTTTAACTACTAAAGCCTCTCATACAATAATGATGAATCTAAGAACGGCTACAAGAGAAATTATTGATCCAATTGAAGATAGAACATTTCATGCGGTGAATGCGTCAGGATAGTCAGAGTATCGTCGTGGTATTCCATTTAATCCTAAGAAATGTTGTGGGAAGAAAGTGATATTTACTCCTGTAAATATAGTTAAAAAGTGAATTTTTGATCATTTAGGATTTATAGATAAGCCCGTAAATAGAGGGAATCAGTGAGCAATTCCTGCAAAGATGCCAAAAACTGCACCTATAGATAGAACGTAATGAAAGTGAGCAACAACATAATATGTGTCATGAAGAATAATATCAATAGATGAATTAGCAAGAACTACTCCTGTAAGACCACCAACTGTAAAGAGAAAAATAAAACCAAGAGCTCAGAGAAGTGATGGACTGTAATTGATTTGGGTACCTTGAAGGGTGCCTAATCATCTAAAAATTTTAATTCCTGTAGGAACTGCAATAATTATTGTTGCAGAAGTAAAATAAGCTCGAGTGTCTACATCCATTCCTACAGTAAATATGTGGTGTGCTCAAACAACGAAGCCAAGAATTCCAATTGCTATCATAGCATAAATTATTCCTAGAGTTCCAAAGGCTTCTTTTTTCCCGGATTCTTGTGTTACAATGTGGGAGATTATACCAAAAGCAGGAAGAATAAGAATGTAAACTTCAGGATGTCCAAAAAACCAGAATAAATGTTGGTAAAGAACTGGGTCTCCACCTCCAGCTGGATCGAAGAATGAAGTATTTAAATTTCGATCTGTTAAGAGTATAGTAATAGCTCCTGCTAAAACAGGAAGCGAGAGTAGTAAAAGAACTGCTGTAATAAATACTGATCACACAAATAAGGGTATTCGGTCTATTGTTATACCTTTTCTTCGTATATTAATGGCAGTTGTCATAAAATTTACTGCACCCAAAATAGATGAGACCCCAGCCAGATGAAGCGAGAAAATTCCTAAGTCAACGGAAGCACCTGCGTGAGCAATTGCTGCTGAGAGTGGAGGGTAGACAGTTCATCCAGTTCCTACTCCACTTTCTACTATTCCTCTTGTTAATAATAATGTTAAAGAAAAAGGAAGAAGTCAAAATCTTATATTGTTCATACGGGGAAATGCTATATCTGGAGCTCCTAGTATAAGTGGTACAAGTCAGTTTCCAAAGCCTCCAATTATAATGGGTATAACTATGAAGAAAATTATAACAAAAGCGTGGGCGGTTACAACTACATTGTAGATTTGATCGTCACCAATGAGGCTTCCTGGTTGACCTAATTCAGCACGAATTACCAGTCTTAATGAAGTCCCTACTATGCCTGCTCATGCTCCGAAGATAAAATATAGGGTACCAATGTCTTTATGATTTGTTGAAAAGAGTCATCGTTGCGTGAT
>NW_024757840.1:0-14936 GCF_018991925.1 Homarus americanus | reverse complement strand
CCAGATGAAGTGAGAAAATTCCTAAGTCAACGGAAGCACCTGCGTGAGCAATTGCCGCAGAGAGCGGAGGGTAGACAGTTCACCCAGTTCCTACTCCACTTTCTACTATTCCTCTTGTTAATAATAATGTTAAAGAAAAAGGAAGAAGCCAAAATCTTATATTGTTTATACGGGGAAATGCTATATCTGGAGCTCCTAGTATAAGTGGTACAAGTCAGTTTCCAAAGCCTCCAATTATAATGGGTATAACTATGAAAAAAATTATAACAAAAGCGTGGGCGGTTACAACTACATTGTAGATTTGATCGTCACCAATGAGGCTTCCTGGTTGACCTAATTCAGCACGAATTACCAGTCTTAATGAAGTCCCTACTATGCCTGCTCATGCTCCGAAGATAAAATATAGGGTACCAATGTCTTTATGATTTGTTGAAAAGAGTCATCGTTGCGTGATAAGGTGGCTGAGGAATAGGCGATAGATTGTAAATCTATAAACAAGTTTAAACTTTCTTATTAGGCTGCATAGTGGAAATTATTAAGACGTTAGATTGCAAATCTAAAGATGTGTATATCACTGGAGCTTAAAAAGATATAAAAATGAAAGTATTTTAAGATTTAAAAGATTTTCTTTTTTTGACAACTTTGAAGGATGTTAGTTTAAATAACTTAAAATCTTAGAATATGATAAAAACTGATGGGACAAAGAGTCCAAAAAGATTGATAAATGCCATTAAAGGGGTGAAAAATCTTTGTCTTTGATGTGGAGATGATCATTTCAATTTTGGTGAAAAAAGAACAAATGCCGAAATCGAGATTCGCAAATAGTAATATAGGGAAATCAAAGTAGATGCCAGAAGAACCAGTAAGGGCATGAAGAAATAACTAGAGGTTATTTCTTGAATTAAAATTCATTTAGGGAAAAAACCAGTGAAAGGAGGTAGACCTCCTAGAGAAAGCAAAGATAAAAGTATAAGAATTTTATTGGGTAATGGGGAAGCATTATTGGAAGTAATTTGGGAAAAATGAAAAATCTGCTGGAAGTGAAAGATTAATGCCACTGAAGAAGATATTAAAGACTAAAAAAGAAAATATATTGTTCACATATTTTCACTAATTAAAATAGCAGATAGCAGAAAGTATTCATGCTATATGATTAATAGAAGAAAAAGCCATAATTTTTCGAAGTAAAGTTTGATTAATACCACCAACTGCTCCAATGATTGCTGATAGAATAATTGCATAAAACAAAATAGTTGTGACTAAATAGTTAAAAGTAAGGTACGAGAGCAGAAGTATAGGAGCAATTTTTTGAATGGTTATGAGCACAATAGATTGGATTCAATTTATTCCTTCCATAACTTGAGGGAACCAAAAATGAAATGGAGCCGCTCCTAGTTTAAGAAGAAGGGCAAGGGCCAAGCAAAGTGGTGCGACGCTGGGGGAAATCAATATAATTGAGGCTGAAAAAATAATAATAGCAGATCCTAGAGCTTGGATAAGAAAGTATTTAAGTGCAGACTCAGAAGAATATTGATTATTTTTTGTAATAATTAAAGGAATAAAAGATAAAAGGTTTAATTCTAAGCCTGCTCATGCCCCAAATCATGAAGTGGAAGAAATAGATAAAATTTTTCCTGAAATAAGGGTTAAAATAAATATTAATTGAGAGGGAGAAATTAGCATTAAAAAGAGAGAGGTTTATGCTCTCATAAACGGGGTATGAACCCATTAGCTTAGAATTAGCTTATCTTTTGTATACTGGTGTAAACGGCACGAAAAGTTTTGATCTTTAAAGAATTGGTGGAATTCCATTGTATATAGATAACATGAGTAAAAAAATTACATAATCTGTCCTATCAAGACAGCCCTTTTTCAGGCATCATATTTTAATAATATGAAGTTAATAGAAATATTATTAGTAAAATAAAAAATAAAAAAATAGAAAATTAAGAAAATATAATTTACAATAGTATATATATATATATATATATATATATATATATATATTATATATACATATAAATGTATATAATTAATTTAATATTATATATCTGGGACAATTGTGATTTATACACAGCCTTCTGTAATTATAAAATTCCCTCTCCCAATAGAAATCTAAGCCCGTTGGGAAATGGGACCTCCCCTCAGGAAGAAGGGACCATTTTAAAGGGCTTAGATTTCATTATAGATCTTATTTAGTCGATTTATATAACTAAATTGTCGACTTTTCAGTTGACTAGGTATTTCAATGAAATTATATAAGTTTACATTTTAGATTCGCCTTAAAAATATATTTTTGTTCTGTTGTGTATAATTTTAGTTGAAAGACTAGGTTACGAGCTCTCTCCTTACATATATTTAAATGTACAGTTTTACCTTCATTTAACGCGGTTTCACTTAACGCATTTTCGCATATACGCGGTGCCTTGCCAAAGCTGAACTTTCACTTAACGCGGATTTTTTCCACATATACGCGGTGAGTGTCCGAGACGCTATTTTTAGATTTGCCCCACCCGCCACCCTGCCTGACTGCCTGTTTTAGCTCATAAAATTCATACAAATTACAAGGCCAGAATATAATTTACATTGCTGGAATTCTACATTTAGATTATTTTAAAATGGCGAAAACATCATATATTTTTGTTTTAAACTTATAAATTTTAGAGAAAATTTTCAGTAATTGTATTTTTAAAAAAAAAGAAGATAATATTTAGGTTCAAAATATTCCTGGTCTTACAAGGAATCCAGCAATGTCAATTATATTATCCTAACTTTAGTTTGAGGTATTATTTATTAAAATTTAGTGGTTATCCCACACATCTCCTTGGGACGGTTGGTGGGGGGTGGGGGGGAGGGAGGGACCAACCGACCATCTGTTACCGTGTGAAGAATTATTATTTTTTTTTATTAACTGAAGATATTTGTTTTAGCTCATAAAATTCATACAAATTACCCGGTCAGAATATAATTTACATTGCTGGAATTCTTATAATTTGGTGATCATTTTGAATATAAACATCATATATTTTGCTTTAAACTTACAATTTTTAGATAAAAAATTTTCTCTAGGTAACTATGGTATCTTTTGTGCAAAATATATGACATTTATATTCAAAATATTCCTGGTCTTACAAGGAATCCAGCAATGTCAATTATATTATCCTAACTTTAATCTGAGGTATTATTTAATACTAAATGTTAAAAACTCTGGAAGGGAGGATTGGTGGGGGGTGGGGGGGAGGGTTGGGACTGACCGCGCGGTTGGAAGAGGGGGGGAGGCAAGGTGGGGTACTTTGATTGACAGATAGTGTCGTGAAGATTATTTTTTTTTTATTAACTGAAGATATTTGTTTTAGCTCATAAAATTCATACAAATTACCCGGTCAGAATATAATTTACATTGCTGGAATTCTTATAATTTGGTGATCATTTTGAATATAAACATCATATATTTTGCTTTAAACTTACAATTTTTAGATAAAATTTTTCTCTAGGTAACTATGTTATCTTTTGTGCAAAATATATGACATTTATATTCAAAATATTCCTGGTCTTACAAGGAATCCAGCAATGTCAATTATATTTTCCTAACTTTAGTTTGAGGTTATCCCACACATCTCCTTGGGACGGTTGGTGGGGGGTGGGGGAGGGAGGGACCGACCGACCATCTGTTAGCCGGCTGTGTAGTGTGAGAGGGGGAGGGAGTTGAGTCCATTATTTGAATGGACATTAACTTGGCGACTGTATTTCTCTATTTCTCTTAAGTATTAATTGTGTGCATGTACCATCATAAAATTAAGATGTTATTTTTACTACAACATAGGTATGTGCCTTCAAAAAGTGGAGTTTGGGGGTCGGGCCGGTTTCTATTGGAATTAATCCCATATGTTCTGTTGTTCACTTAACGCGGATTTCACTTAACGCGGGACCCTCTGGGTTCAATTGACCGCGTTAAGTGGGGTACAACTGTATATATAATTAGAAAAATAGTACAATTTTAAGAAGGTACAAAGTTTTACTTCTGTATGGGAAATCTTCTATTCAACTTTAAGACCAGAACTTTTATTTTCGAGCAAAAAATAGAGGTTTGTGTCAAATTTCTCACAAAATTGAAGTTGCGGGCGCATGGGAGCGACCCATATAGGGTCTCAAATATAAGATTAGAAAAGTTTTTACTAAGTTTCATGAGAATCATGATTTTCCCAACGGGCTCCCTAACTATTTTTTTTCGTGGTAAGTTTATTCTACTGTTGACAGCAAAAAAAGTAAGTGAGGGAGCTAGTTGACATTCTTAACTAGCTCCCTAACTTGTATTTTTGTTGAAAATCATAATGATACAAAATTAAGAATGATTTTAGCTGCTTAGTTCGCTGGATTTTGGCAAAAATTTTTATTTAAATATGGTAGTTTTAATAAGATTATTTATAATGAAGGCAAATTCTCATTTTTTTTTTTTTAAATTGAAGTTGCGGGCGCATGGGAGCGACCCATATGCGGTTTCAAATTTTAAAATACTTATATTTTAATTAAAAAAAAATCATAATCAAAATTTCTGTTTTTAGTATATTGACGCGTTTTGAAGCAGACCGGCACTTTTAAAAATTTAATTTTCTGGTTTGAAATATGTAGATATATTACTATAACTCAAATATTTTGTTTAAGGTTAGGAAGTTAGTGGAGAGTGCTAACTAACTCAGAACTTCATTTTGTTGTTAGGGAGTTAATTAGCACTTCTAACAAACTTCATAACAATTTTCGATTTTGTCGGAGTTTCTTTTGAAGCTGCATGAAATGGTGTTTTACCTTCATAATTTTTTAGCTTGATTTGGGCGTGGGACAGATTTTTTTGGGTAATAAATAACTGATATAATTTGTTTAATTATTTATATTTATAATCATATTTATATTGTTAATTTTAACGTTGATAACAAATTTCTTTAATTTTAGTACGTTTATTTAATCGTCAAAAATTAAAAAATACTATTTGTACACTCATGGAAGTTTGATTCTTGCTTGATACTGTAGTGGCTACTCTCCCCTACAACTTCCAACTGAGCTCCGGCCGCACTCCGACCAGCCAATCAGAGTGCAGCCAGCTACGCCGAGAGACTAGGTCTATGCAGAGGACGTAGGGGTACGATCGCCGACCTAGTCTCGACCATCAACCTCCAGTTCAGGATCAGAGCGTTTCACACCTTACGCTGGAGCCGCTGTGATTGGTCACCTCGCTACGCGCACCCCAGATCCTGATCCTGGTAAATTGTATAAATACGGCAACGCCTGCCCAGGGAGGACATCCTACACTCAACTACTGGACCAGCAACATCTCTCTCAGCTCCTCACCTAGTCACTCCTAAGCACTGCGCTGTACAACAATATATATACAGGAAGCGCATCGTGAGTTTCTATCCAACCTCATTCCTGAGTGAAGGTATCTACATGTACGTACGTTTGTGTGCCCATACAAAGAGATAATAGACAACTAAAGAGAATTGACAACTGGCCACTTACAGTACACTACATTGGTGACCCCCGGAGCCGTGAATACCACACTCCATTCTGCTGCCTTACTACTTGAGCTGAGAAGATCGTCCTGCCTGCTGCCAGCCTAGGCCAACCGCCTCCCTGCACCACCCACCACTCTCACAACAGACGCTTCTTCTACTGCAGTGGGCGCCGTCTTACAGCAGGAGATCAACGGAATTCTCATGCCCGTTGCTTTTTTCTCACAACGGCTTCAACCACCACACCTCAAGTACAGCGCCTTTGATCGAGAACTCCTGGCCATATACCTGGCTGTCAAACATTTCCAGCACTTCCTCGAGGCCCGTCAGTTCACCATCTTCACTGATCACAAGCCCCTCGTCCACGCCTTCGCTTCAGCTTCCCAGTCACATACACCTCGTGTCCTGCGCCACTTGGCTTACATCTCAGAGTTCTCCAGCGACGTCCAACACATTAAAGGCAGCCACAACGAGATCGCCGACGCCCTCTCTCGTTGTGTATCCAACATTCTTCCCTCATCTCCACCCATTGACTATGGGCAGCTAGCCGCGGCTCAAGAGAAGGACGAAGACCTGGCAAAATACAAGACATCCCCCTCAAGCCTCACACTCCAAGAACTCCCTGTTCCTGGCACAAAGACAAAATTGTGGTGCGACATATCCTGTGGGCATCCTAGACCGTTCGTGCCTCATGTCCACCGCCGCACTGTGTTCGACCGCATCCATGGTCTCAGCCACCCGGGTGTGCGGGCCTCCCAGCGCCTCCTCACGCAACGTGTCATCTGGCCCGGCATCAAGTCCGATACTAAGAAATGGGCTGCCCAGTGCCTGGCCTGCCAATCCTCCAAAGTACATCGTCACATACGGGCCCCCTTACATACTTTCCCTATTCCCAAAGGACGTTTTCAAGTAGTACACCTCGACATCGTGGGACCTCTTCCATCATCCTACGGCAGCACCTACATCTTCACCTGCATCGACCGTTTCACCAGGTGGACAGAAGCAATTCCCATGCCCAATGCTACAGCAGAGACTACTGCCCGCGCCTTCATGTCCGGTTGGGTTTCCCGTTTCGGCCCCCCCGCAACCGTAATCACTGACCGAGGAGTCCAGTTTGAGTCACAACTCTGGCAGCACCTCCTACAGTTCCTCGGCACGTCTAGACAACGCACTACAGCATACCACCCTCAAGCCAACGGCATGGTAGAGCGTTTTCACCGGCAGCTAAAAGACGCACTCAAGGCACAGCACGACCCTTACAGCTGGACTGACGCGCTTCCCTTAGTGCTCCTCGGCATCCGTGCGTCACACAAGGAGGATATGGACTGTAGCCCAGCAGATCTTACACTAGGCGAGCCCCTTCGGCTACCTGGGGATTTCTCACTCCCTCCTAACCCTCACCAAACCACTCCAGCCGGTCGTCACGATTTACTCCAAAAGCTACGACAAGCAGTTTCTGCATTCAGAGCTACTACTCCACGCCAGCCTCCTCGGCGCCCTGAATACATCCCTCCTGCACTACTCACAGCCGAGTATGTTTTCGTCAGGCGTGATGCTCATCGCCACCCATTACAACGTCCCTACGATGGACCTTTCCAGGTGGTTACCCGTTCAGCAAAGTTCCTGACGATTATCCGGAATGGCAGACATGACACCGTCAGCATAGACCGAGTCAAACCGGCCACCTTACCCGTCGGGCCCCCAGCCCAGCAGCACCATCAACAAACTACGCCTGCACCAGTCTACCCGCAGTTACTACCGGCAGCAACACCACGCCCACGACATTTCTGGGCACCCTCTTTTCACCCTCAAGTAAACCCTGTTCCTGACATAGAACCTGCACCTATCATAGAACCTGTACCTATCATAGACCCTCCTCCTGTCATAGAACCTGAACCTGTATTAGACCTCCCTCCTAACATAGAACCTGCTCCTGCCATGGACCCTCCTCCTGACATACAACCTGCACCTATCGTAGAACCTGCTCCTGCCATGGACCCTCCTCCTGACATACAACCTGCACCTATCGTAGAACCTGCTCCTGCCATGGACCCTCCTCCTGACGCAGCCCCTGCAGCAGCAGGAGCAC
Source organism: Homarus americanus (assembly GCF_018991925.1). Lineage (NCBI taxonomy): Eukaryota > Metazoa > Arthropoda > Malacostraca > Decapoda > Nephropidae > Homarus > Homarus americanus. The sequence goes on along the minus strand of NW_024757840.1, from coordinate 7,343 downwards.
AACAACCACTGCTTGTACAACCTCCTCTAATCCCAAACCCTCTTTCTCCTCCTAATTCTCCCACAGGTTTTGTGTCACTGGAGGGAGTTGTTACACGTAGCGGCCGAGTCGTACATACACCTGCCCGGTATGTGTTATGTGTGAGACACAACCCAGACAACATCCAGCCTCCCGCTGCGCCGGGAGGGGAGGGGGAGTATTGTAGTGGCTACTCTCCCCTACAACTTCCAACTGAGCTCCGGCCGCACTCCGACCAGCCAATCAGCGTACAGCCAGCTACGCCGAGAGACTAGGTCTATGCAGAGGACGTAGGGGTACGATCGCCGACCTAGTCTCGACCATCAACCTCCAGTTCAGGATCAGAGCGTTTCACACCTTACGCTGGAGCCGCTGTGATTGGTCACCTCGCTACGCGCACCCCAGATCCTGATCCTGGTAAATTGTATAAATACGGCAACGCCTGCCCAGGGAGGACATCCTACACTCAACTACTGGACCAGCAACATCTCTCTCAGCTCCTCACCTAGTCACTCCTAAGCACTGCGCTGTACAACAATATATATACAGGAAGCGCATCGTGAGTTTCTATCCAACCTCATTCCTGAGTGAAGGTATCTACATGTACGTACGTTTGTGTGCCCATACAAAGAGATAATAGACAACTAAAGAGAATTGACAACTGGCCACTTACAGTACACTACAATACTGTACTTTTACGTTATAACTGGTAAATACATGTAAATAATTGTGGGGAAAAAAGAAAAATAAGTAAATTTATTAAAAATAAGTTTAATTAAAAAGTAGAAATTGTGTTAAGAAAATTAAAATCACAGTATAAAATATTAAATTATGGGCGGTAGCCTGATTTGGTAGTTATAAGAAGTCTGACTAAGTTTTGTGCCAGCAGTCGCGGTTACACTTTAAGATTAAGTAAAAGTAATTTAGTTAACAGTTAATTAAAAATTTATAAGTTAGTTTAGTTTATTTTAATAAAAGGTAAAATTAGATTGTTAATTAGTAAATTAAACTAGTATATAATACAGATGAAACTGTAGATGCCGGGGTATGAACTAGGATTAGATACCCTATTACACCTGGGAGTAAAATTTAAATGCTTGAATATTAATAGTTATATTCTTTAAAATCAAAGAATTTGGCGGTATTTTAGTCTTGTTAGAGGAACTTGTTCTATAAACGATAAAACACGCAGAATCTTACTTATCTTGGTAAATTTTACAGTTTGTATACCGTCATTATTAAATAATCTTGAAAAAGTTAATTATTGGGATTAAAAAATTAAATATATTAGATCAAGGTGCAGCTGATAGATAAGTAGAAATGAGTTACAATAATATTTATTTATAACGGATTGAAAATAGAATTATTTTTAAAGAAGGTGGATGTAATTGTAAAAAAAGTTTAATAAGCTTTTTTGGTATAAGCTCTAAATTATGTACATATCGCCCGTCACTTTCATTTAAAATGAAATAAGTCGTAACATAGTAGGTGTACTGGAAAGTGTCCCTAGAAATAATCGAAATAAAGCTTTATAGTTTAGCATCTCACTTACGTTGAGAAGGTTTATCGTGCAAATCGATTATATTTTGAGTATTATAAATCTTTGCTATTGTTATTTAGTGTTAGAATATAAATGAGAAAAATATTTTTATATAAAAGGAGTAAGTAGAAATCTAAAATTTTGAATCGAAAACTGAGATAAAGGCTAGAGTTAAAAGTATTGTAAAAGAATAGTGAAATAAATGAAAATTTAATAATAAGAAAGCAAAAGTAAATTTTTGTACCTTGTGTATCAGGGAAAATTAAAATTTTAAAAGTAGTTTTTTGATCCCGAAAAAGGAAGAGCTAAATTGATAAAAAGGTTATTGTGGCATAAATATCTTTAATATCAATTTAGTGATGACATGTTAAACGATTCCTTTGATATCTGGTTTTTAGAGAAATGAATTTAATTCAGTTTTAATATTTAAGGAAAGTTAAATGTAAGAATAGGAGGGTTGAGCTTCTTATTCAAAATATAAAAAAGTATAGAAGAAATTTATTTAATAGTTGAATTAGGCTTAGAAGTAGCCATATGAGTAAAGTGTTTTAACTAATTTTTGAGTTAAAGTTATTTATATTCTTCTTGTAGTTGTATCTAAAAATGTTGATAATCTTTGTATTTATAGATAAAATGATTTTATTAGTAGAAAATTTTGTAAATAGTAAAATATTAAAAAATTAATAAATTTTAAATATTGATTGGTGTGGGTTAAGGAACTCGGCAAATAAAGCTTCTGCCTGTTTATCAAAAACATGTCTATATGATGGTTTATAAAGTCTAACCTGCCCACTGGGATCAAACTAAAGGGCCGCGGTATTTTAACCGTGCGAAGGTAGCATAGTCATTAGTCTCTTAATTGGAGGCTTGTATGAATGGTTGGACAAGAAGCAAACTGTCTCAAACACAAAAATCGAATTTGACTTTTAAGTGAAAAGGCTTAAATATTTTAAAGGGACGATAAGACCCTATAAAGCTTAATAATTTAGTATACAATTAGATGAGTTGAAAGTTTAATATTATTTATATACTAAATTATTTCGTTGGGGCGACGATGATATAATTTGTAACTGTTTAAATTTAAAATACAGAGATATTTGTGTGTAATGATCCTTGTTGTTGATTAAAAATTTAAGTTACTTTAGGGATAACAGCGTTATTTATTTTGAGAGTTCATATCGACAAAAAATTTGCGACCTCGATGTTGAATTAAAAATTCGCCATGGCGTAGGAGTTGTGGAGGTAGGTCTGTTCGACCTTTAAATTTTTACATGATTTGAGTTCAAACCGGCGTGAGCCAGGTTGGTTTCTATCTTTTAAGAAAACAAAAATTACTTTAGTACGAAAGGATTTAGTAATTAAAATAATTTTTAAGTGTAGATTAACTATATTACTTTGGCAGATGTGATGCATTAGATTTAGGATGTAATTAGATAGAGTTTTCTATAAGTAATAAACATTTATTCAGAAATGTTTGAATAAAACAGTTTGTGATGGCTTTAGTTATATTTGTGAGTTATTTAATTTTAATTATTTGTGTTCTTGTGGATGTTGCATTTGTTACTTTGTTAGAACGTAAAATTTTTAGGGTATATTCAAATTCGTAAAGGACCAAATAAAGTTGGTTTTATTGGACTGCTACACACACACCCTCCACTGCCCAGTGTAGGAGCATTGTCGAGTGGTTTATTGGATAAAGATATTAGCTAAGATATACTGTACAAGTAACTTAACTGATGAGGCTGAAGTAACATGCTGGTAGTTAAATCTTGCTCGAGGTTCTGTCACTTCTCCATTGGCCTTCACGTACATCAGCTGTTACCTGCAACGTGTTTGAAGTTGTAATTTACGTATAATGAAAATTAACTTGCAAATAGATCACATGTACTTAAACTGTCCCCAACTGTTTACATAAATCATTACCTCCACATTAGTTTACACTATACTGTACTGTACTGTACTACACTGCTTCATGCACTATACACAAGGTTTATTACAGCTGACTAGACCTTCCCACCCTCATGCCCCCTTAAGTGTCAACACCCCGCACCCTCACAAAACGTTATATGACCCAACAACAAGCCACACCCGTTGTGTATTGTGAGAAGCTTCACTCGTGGTCTGTTGTCCCCACAAATATGCCTCATGGTCTAGGTCAACCAGCGCCGCCATACACCACGGAGCGGGGGTCAACTGCTAAGCCACGCCTACCCCCGCTATTTAAGACCTAACCTCGTGGTTCTCTCTCTCTTGCTACCTACAGCCGCAGCCAGCAACACCTCCTCCTCCGCCTGCCTGGCGGTCCTCTCTCCCGCTGGCGAGCATGGCGACCCACAAGCTGTCCTTCTCTGAGCATCCTCACCAACCAGCTCTCTCTACATCACGCTTGTAACCATGCTGCAGCACCAAGCTGCATTGTACATCCAATACAACGATTTCAATCCAAACCAAGCACTAAATCATAAAAAAACATGAACAAGGCATAAGAACAAATGCGGCATGTCGACATCAACATATTTAAAGAAGTGAAAGTGAGAGACAAATCTACAAGAGTGTTTAAAAGTAGATCCCTAATTGCAGAAACTGAGAGGTTACTTATCATCTGGATTAGGGAAAAACAGATGAAAGGTGATTCAGTTTCTACTGAATTCATTTGTGAAAGAGCCAGATTTTCGGGCCAGCAAAGGCTGGTTCGAAAAATTTAAGAAAAGAAGTGACATTTTCAGTGTTGTTAGGCATGGTGAAGCTGCTAGTGCTGATAAGGAAGGGGCAGCAAAGTTTTTAGATGAATTTTTTAAAGAACTGATTGAAGAAGAAAATTATCTTCCACAGCAAGTGTTCAATGTGGACGAAACTGGGCTGTTCTGGAAAAAGATGCCCAAAAGAACATTCATCACCAGAGATGAAGCCTCTTTACCGTAAGAACAAAGCTTGGAGTTTATTGGAAGGCCAACCATAAGGCATGGGTGACAAGATATCTCTTTAATGAATGGGCTGTTGATGTGTTTTGCCCTTCTGTCAAGAGCTACCTAACCGCCAATAAACACCATTTATAGGCTCTTCTCCTCATGGACCAGAAAGTGATCAGCAACTTCAAGAAGTTGTACATGAAGAAAATGTTTAGGTGTCATCAAGCAACTTCCAACGATCCTGAACTAACATTTAAACATTTCTGGAAGACACAATTCAACATCCTGGAGGCTGTAAAATTGATTGTGTCATCATGGCAAGAATTCTCCACTAGATCCCTCAATTTGAGGAAGAAACAGAGTTGGACCAGGAGATTGTGTCCATTGGTCAGTCATTGGGCCTTGAAGTGGAGGAGGAGGATGTGGAAGAGCTTGTGATGTCTCATGAGGAGGAACTTACTCCTGATGACCTGAAGCAACTGGATGAGATGTTACAGGTAGAGGCACCCAGACCACAATTGACACTTTCTTCAGAGGGAACAATATGCTATCCCTCAGGATGTCCAAGAAGCAGTAAAATGCTTCTCCTCCACCTCCCCTTCCTTATCTTTTCCCTTCTCCTCCTCCACCTCCCACTTCAGATTCACCTCATCATCATCATCATCCAGGAGCCTTCTACATACACACATCAAAGTAAGTGAACTTTTCTACCTTTTTTGTTGAAACAATGGTTTCGGTTAACGAGCAACCTGCTGGAACGGATTGTGCTCGTTAACTGAGGGACCACTCCATGGGTGCAACATCTTTGTCAATGGTGATATAAGCTTCATAACCCTTTATACCCTTAACAAATAAAATCTTGTATTTTTCAAGACATGAAACACTGTTACACATTCTAACACTAAATAACTCCTTCCAGTTCATCTCAAGTTCACACAACCAGTTCTTACCTAACAAAGTTGGTCTATTCACATAACTAACTATAATTAATGGCAACTTTAAATTCAAATTTTAAATGAAGATTCAGTGGATGTAAAAACTCACAGGATAAATCACAAAAGACTATATTTAACCTTCCGATGTTCAAGATATGTACTCGTTTTTTTAATAGTTTTCGGTTAAAATACGGTTATATTAGTGATATTCTATTCATACTGTGCTTGATATAATACATTCATGGAAATGTAATATTCTTGCAACTTCAATGCTGATGTCAACACAAGCGTGGTTACGGCGAGACTGACTGAGTGAGGGAGAGCTATGCATGTGTGTGTGAGGCTGCGGGAGCGGGCGGTGTGCCGTGTTCGGTGCCGTGTATGCTAAACCCGCGTATGTTAAGGGCCGACTGTACCAGATACCCGTACAGAGAAATGGTTATTACAAATCATTCATTCCTCCCAACTGGATACCATGGTAGATTACTTTTAAACTCTTCAAGCTGGTTTCCTCTTAATTTCTTACTTGTCTAGTTATTTCATTTCATATAATTATTCCATAACTTCTGATCTTTGGTAGCGTGGCTCGAAGGTTATGACACATGGGTACATTGTAATTCTGGTATTTAGCAATGGGAAAGAATAATGGCAAAATACAGTTTATAGTTTATTAAAATTATAAAATGGTTTATTAAAATTAAGTTACATTTATTGAATAATTTCAGTAACACTCAACTACAGTATGGCAGTCCCTGGTGGGTGGAGCCTAATACAAGTAGTATCCGATATCACCCATTAGATTCTCAAAGATACCCAATAACTGGACTTACAGTCTCAGATCGGTAAACACAGATGGTATACTAAAAACAAATATAAGAGGCTTGAGTGTTTGTATTTGTTGCATTTTATTTTCTTACAAACTTTTCAAGTATTTTTTACAAAAACAGAAGGTTTGTATTGTTCACCTATTTTCTTACATAGGCTAGCCCAAATTCAATGATATTAGGTGTAAAATATGGATTGCAATTAACTTGATTAAGCTTTTTCAGTCTTAGCCAAATAAATGTTTAAACTTGGGGCCAAGTTAAATTAATTAGAACATGAAGAATAATTACATAGGTTAGATTATGTTATGTTATGTTAGAGAAAGTGTGTACATGGCAATATTGGTGAGTGTCAGGCTGTCAGTGAGTATTAATTCTCGATATAGTTTCAGGATTTAATTTTTTTTTTTTTTTTAACCAAATTACCCAGACATCGAAGGGAAAACACCACGATCTAGGCTAAATCTGTAATTTAAGAGAAATGATTTGTCATTTAGGTTAGGCAAGGCTATGCTATCAATAACAAATTTATTTGAAGTGGCCCAGAATAAGGTTATCTTAGTCTAGCTTGTGTGTCTTGTCACAGGGCAACATTAAGCCAGGGGTTAACGCAAATTCTATGAAGGGTAAAACACCAAATACTGTGAGCACTTACGTGAATGAGAGTTTTCTGGGTAACAAGACGATTAACCAGAAAAAATTCCTCATCCCCAGAATGTTTATGGTAATAGAAAAATGATTTCGTTAGTTCCTGAAATTGCCAATTAGATCAACTCTCGAACCCAGAGAAATATCCCCCATCTCCGGATTTTTATCTGTTACCTGGGAATCTTTTCTCATAATTTTCCAGAAAATGTTCCCCTCTGAAATTCATTACCTAAGCCAATATCTAACTTAGGGAAGCATAAGCCAGAGGGTTGGAAAAGTATGTTGAGTGAATTACCATGTATAGAGGCTGGATCTAAGAGTTGAAGAACTGCTTCTTCAATTGTATTTTCAATTTGGGGCCGCCACCTTCAATAGAAAAAAATAAATAAAAACTGTCTTACTTATTTGGCAGGATTCATACAGTTAGAAAGGAATCTATTGAAATAGTTCCAAACATTATAACCTAACC
>NW_024757839.1:0-4191 GCF_018991925.1 Homarus americanus | reverse complement strand
AGTGTCGGTCTTACTAATAGTGTCAGTCTTACTAATAGTGTCGGTCTTACTAATAGTGTCAGTCTTACTAATAGTGTCGGTCTTACTAATAGTGTCAGTCTTACCATTAGTGTAAGTCTACCAATAGTGTCAGTCTTACTAATAGTGTCAGTCTACCAATTGTGTCAGTCTTACTAATAGTGTCAGTCTACCAATAGTGTCAGTCTACCAATAGTGTCAGTCTACCAATAGTGTCAGTCTACCAATAGTGTCAGTCTACCAATAGTGTCAGTCTACCAATAGTGTCAGTCTACCAATAGTGTCAGTCTACCAATAGTGTCAGTCTACCAATAGTGTCAGTCTACCAATAGTGTCAGTCTACCAATAGTGTCAGTCTACCAATAGTGTCAGTCTACCAATAGTGTCAGTCTACCAATAGTGTCAGTCTACCAATAGTGTCAGTCTTACCAATAGTGTCACTACCAATAGTGTCACTCTACCAATAGTGTCAGTCTTACCAATAGTGTCACTCTACCAATAGTGTCACTCTACCAATAGTGTCAGTCTTACCAAGAGTGTCAGTCTTACCAATAGTGTCAGTCTACCAATAGTGTCAGTCTACCAATAGTGTCACTCTACCAATAGTGTCAGTCTAACAATAGTGTCAGTCTACCAATAGTGTCAGTCTACCAATAGTGTCAGTCTTACCAATAGTGTCACTCTACCAATAGTGTCACTCTACCAATAGTGTCAGTCTTACCAATAGTGTCAGTCTACCAATAGTGTCAGCCCAATTAACAGCTTGTCTTACCAATAGTGTCAGTCTTACCAATAGTGTCAGTCTACCAATAGTGTCAGTCTTACCAATAGTGTCAGTCTACCAATAGTGTCAGTCTTACCAATAGTGTCAGTCTACCAATAGTGTCAGTCTACCAATAGTGTCAGTCTACCAATAGTATCAGTCTACCAATAGTGTCAGTATACCAATAGTGTCAGTCTACCAATAGTGTCAGTCTTACCAATAGTGTCAGTCTACCAATAGTGTCAGTCTACCAATAGTGTCAGTCTTACCAATAGTGTCAGTCTTACCAATAGTGTCAGTCTTACCAATAGTGTCACTCTACCAATAGTGTCACTCTACCAATAGTGTCAGTCTACCAATAGTGTCAGTCTACCAATAGTGTCACTCTACCAATAGTGTCACTCTACCAATAGGGTCACTCTACCAATAGTGTCAGTCTTACCAATAGTGTCAGTCTACCAATAGTGTCAGTCTACCAATAGTGTCAGTCTTACCAATAGTGTCAGTCTACCAATAGTGTCAGTCTACCAATAGTGTCAGTCTACTAATAGTATCAGTCTTACCAATAGTGTCAGTCATACTACAAGTGTCAGTCTACCAATAGTGTCAGTCTACCAATAGTGTCAGTCTTACCAACACTGTCAGTCTTACTAATAGTGTCAGTTTACTAGTGTTAGTCTTACCAATAGTGTTAGTCTTACTAATAGTGTCAGTCTACCAATAATGTCAGTCTTACCAATAGTGTCAGTCTTACCAATAGTGTCAGTCTACCAATAGTGTCAGTCTTACCAATAGTGTCAGTCTACAAATAGTGTCAGTCTTACCTATAGTGTCAGTCTGCCAATAGTGTCAGTCTACCAATAGTGTGAGCCTTACCAATAGTGTCAGTTTACCAATAGTGTTAGTCTCACCAATAGTGTCAGTCTACCAATAGTGTCAGTCTACCAATAGTGTCAGTCAACCAATAGTATCAGTCTTACTAGTAGTGTCAATCTACCAATTGTGTCAGTCTACCAATAGTATCAGTCTTGCCAATAGTGTCAGTCTTACTAATAGTGTCAGTTTACTAGTGTTAGTCTTACCAATAATGTTAGTCTTACTAATAGTGCTTGGCCTCATCAATAAAACACCACTCAATAGTGTCAGTCTTACTAATAGTGTCAGTTTACTAGTGTCAGTCTTACCAATAGAGTTAGTCCTACTAATAGTGTCAGTCTACCAATAGAGTTAGTCTTACTAATAGTGTCAGTCTAGCAATAGAGTCAGTCTACCAATAGTATCAGTCTACCAATAGTGTCAGTCTACCAATAGTGTCAGTCTACCAATAGTGTCAGTCTACCAATAGTGTCACTCTACCAATAGTGTCACTTCAATTAATAGTGTCAGTCTACCAATATGTCAGTCTACCAATAGCGTCATTCACCAATAGTGTCAGTCTACCAATAGTGTCACTTCCCCACCACAATAGTGTCACTCTACCAATAGTGTCACCTACCAATAATAGTGCGTCAGTCTACCTCAATAGTGCCAGTCTACCAATAGTGTCAGTCTACCAATAGCGTCACTCTCTACCAATAGTGTCAGTCTACCAATAGTGTCATCTCAGTCTACCAATAGTGTCAGTCTACCAATAGTGTCAGTCTTACTAATAGTGTCAGTCTTAATAGTCTTACCAATAGTGTCACAGTCTCTACCAATAGTGTCAGTCTACTTACTAATAGTGTCAGTCTACCAATAGTGTCAGTCTACCAATAGTGTCAGTCTACCAATAGTGTCAGTCTACCAATAGTGTCAGTCTACCAATAGTGTCAGTCTACCAATAGTGTCAGTCTACCAATAGTGTCAGTCTACCAATAGTGTCAGTCTACCAATAGTGTCAGTCTACCAATAGTGTCAGTCTACCAATAGTGTCAGTCTACCAATAGTGTCAGTCTACCAATAGTGTCAGTCTACCAATAGTGTCAGTCTACCAATAGTGTCAGTCTACCAATAGTGTCAGTCTACCAATAGTGTCAGTCTTACTAATAGTATCAGTCTTACCAATAGTGTCAGTCTACCAATAGTGTCAGTCTATCAATAGTGTCAGTCTAGCAATAGTGTCAGTCTACCAATAGTGTCAGTCTACCAATAGTGTCAGTCTACCAATAGTGTCAGTCTACCAATAGTGTCAGTCTACCAATAGTGTCAGTCTACCAATAGTGTCAGTCTTTCTTTATTTCGGTATCTTTTATTTATGTTATTTTTCTTCCTCCCTGTTTCATTTTGATTAATTTTTTGACGTTATCTTCTCAATCTGTTGATTCACTCTCTCGCTCTCCTTTTGATGTTCTCTTTCATCTGTTTCAATCTCTGTTCCCTGGTTATCTATTACTGTGTGTGAGGTCTGGCTTCCGTTGGCACTTGTGTGTCAAATTGAACTCTTCCTTTTGTCACCGAGTGCTTGTTATTCTCCTGTTTACCATCCATTAATTATGAAGTCGTGATTGTTTTTATCTTCATGTGTTATTCCGGTTATTTTATTTTGCAGTGGTGTGATTGTTTTATTTTTTGTTGTTGTTTTTCTACTTGGTGTGATCTTTTTTAGGGGGTGTGGGGAGTGGGGGGGGGGAGGGAGGGGGTCGTTTTATTTGATATCTTGTGACTGCAGGATTTCATTCGTCGGGTTTGACTTGATAACTTCTAGCTTATTATTTTTCTCCAATGTGTACTGGATATATTTTTGACTAGTGGGTTTTTCTAGTATTTTTTTATGTTATCTTCAGCTGTCTATCAATCTATTTTCCCGCGTTATCTATAATATCACTGGTACCACAAAGTATTGTTGTGTCAATGGCCGTTCATTTAAACAGAAGAAAAAGTGCGTTGTTTTCCTGTGGCAAATACTCGACTACGTATCGATAATATTATATATATACATGTCATAGATTTAACACTATTTCTGAATGGACTTAAAATATCACACACGCACCATGATGTATTGAAGAGGAAGTTTTTCTCCACATATATTAAGGAGTGAACGTGGCTAACTGAAGACCCTCTTGGCGGCGTCTTGAAGGCCCCCAGTTCAAGTCGCTATTACCTCCTAGGGATCCTTCTCGCCGGTGTGCTGAAGGTTCCCGTCCATTTTATAGTGTCACCAAGTTAAAGATTAACCCAGGTAGGGACTTTGATGTCGGGGTGAAGTGCGGGACATCCTGGACTATTTATGTATTACGGACCTCGCATGTGTTATGATGGCTATAGAGGAGAGGATGGTCATATATCCCCTTTTACGAGACAGGTGTGTACGTGATGTGAATAACCTGTACTGTATACTACTTCCTGTCCCCTCCCAAGGTCTGTGTCGTGTTGTATACTCAATATGTCAATAGTAGTTAAAGAAATACTCAGTACTGACGCTTAAGTTATTA
>NW_024757838.1:0-21000 GCF_018991925.1 Homarus americanus | reverse complement strand
GTGGGACTGTGTTCCCACTGTTTACCGTACTTTTTTTTAGTAAGTTCTTTTTTGTTATATTTTTTACTAAAAGTGTTATTTTATGTGGATAAAAATGTTACAATGGACTTAAAACTATAAAAAATCATCTGAGCATGCTTGAAAACATACATATCGACACCAAGATCACCCAGATTGACCAACTACATCAATTTCTAAAAGAAAAATCAACTTTTGAAGGTCAATATGGCGGTCATCTTGAAAAATGGTCGCCATCTTGGATTTTTAAATGGCCAATCAGGCAGACTTGACTAGTAACCATTAGAGAATTACCATGCCAAATTTGGTGCTTGTACCACCATTTTCATGATTCTCATGAAAAATTGCATTTAGCTGCCCCACTGATGTCACCACTCCCATATCAACATGACACTCATACTGAAATATTGTATTTCATACTACATATGACTTTACAGAAAGAAATGTCCACGTCTGGTTAAATAACTCTTGTAGATATAATACCAGTTGAATAAACGAAACTAAAAAACTGGAGATTGTAATTACAGTGAAGCCTTGACAACTCCATTATGAAGTTAGGGATTAGATGACGCCAAATTCAATCACCTTAATGCACTTTAAGAGAGAGCAGTCACCGTGCCAGGGCTTAATATTATCCTGGACCCTAGAGGTTGATGACGTATTCAGTGTCAGGGGCAGAAATACATCGATGTACACAGCACCTGATCCCAATCAACTCCAGTATAGGTGTTAATAATGTAGAGATGACCAGGTGTGTTGCACGTTGGTAGTGTTGGATGGTGATGCAGGAAAGAGGTAGTGTGTTGAGGGTGGTGTGTGGTTATGACTCACTCCCACAACCCCCCACACCACTCACACATCCTCACAACTGTACCACAAAACTCCCACACTACTCTTACAGCATCCTCACAACACTACCAGAACCCCCCCACACCACTCACACATCCTCACAACTGTACCACAAAGCCCCCACACTACTCATACAGCATCCTCATAACACTACCACAACCCCCCCACACCACTTACACATCCTCACAACACTACCACAACCCCCCACACCACTTACACATCCTCACAACACTACCACAACCCCCCACACAGTGCATCCTCACAACTTACTACCACAACCCCCCACACACCAGTACACATCCTCACAACACTACCACAACCCCACACACCAATTACACATCCTCCCCAACACTACCACAGCCCCCACACCAATTTTACACATCCTCCTGCTTTTCTACAACCCACACCAATTCACACATCCTCACAACACTACAACCCACCACACCAGTGCATCCTCCTGCTTTAATCACAACCCCACCACTTGCACATCCTCACAACTACAACCCCCCACACCAATTACACATCACATCACAACACTACCACAACCCCCACACCAATTACACATCCCTCCCCAACACTACTACAACCCACACCAATTACATCATCACAACACTACCACAACCCCACACACCAGTGCACATCCTGCAACACTACCCACTGGCCCCCACACCATACATCATCACAACACTACCACAACCCCACACCAATTACACATCCTCACAACACTACCACAACCCCCCACACCAATTACACATCCTCACAACACTACCACAACCCCCCACACCAATTACACATCCTCACAACACTACCACAACCTCCCACACCACTCACACATCCTCACAACACTACCATAATAAAATTAATTATTTCTAGTGTGGTCGACTTCCTACACAAAGACAGGCTATAAATAGCCGTCTTATCTCAACCTCCTTCCTTCCCCCTCCATCCCTCTGTTCTCAGAGAGGTCTTGGTAAATAACTTTTGTTTGTTTATTTTCATTGTTTGTCTAATTTATCATGTTGTATCAAAGTAATATTACTAAAAGTTTTAGGCAGCTACCAAACAGGGAGATTCTACTGCCTGGGAAGATATTGGAAGCATAATGTACAGTATTGTCTAATGGTAGACCCTGCTGCCATATGGCATCACCAAAATTGTGACCAAGTCTTAGGTTGCTGATTTATCTTTCTGCCTCATTTACACACAATTGCAGAGTTTCAATTGTTTCTCTTCCTTTGACAACACAACATACATACAGCTCTCTCAAATCAATCCCACTTTACCTTATATGTATGGATTGATCAAAACACACAAGCTTAATAATCCATTACGTCCTATCGTGAGTTCTGTGGGTTCTGTTACTTACAAATTATCCAAGTGGCTGGTAAAGATGATATCCCCTCTTACAGGCCAAATATCTAATTCACATATACGCAATAGCAGTGATTTAATTGATAAACTCAAGAAACACAACGAACCTTGCGAATTAATAAGTTTTGATGTAAATTCACTGTTCACTAGAGTACCTGTGAAAGACTTACTTTCATTTCTTAAAGATAAATTACAACTGCTAGATTTAACTATTGAACATGATACTTTCCTGAAATTGATAGAGTTATGCGTAACTGACAATGTGTTTAGTGCAAATGGGAAGTTCTACAAGCAAGTATTTGGCATGAGCATGGGTAATTGTCTTTCTGCTCCTCTAGCCTGTATTTATATGGAGTTCTTTGAGTCTAGATTACTCCCCAATGTAGTGGACTGTATTCCTCCTTGGTATAGATATGTAGATGATGTTCTTTGTCTTTGGCCTAAAAACAGTGACCCTTTGGAATTTTTAGACAAGCTTAATAATATTGTCCCTAGTATCACATTCAAAATTGAAAGAGAAATAAGTGAATCCCTTCCATTTCTTGATATGCTTATCATGAGAAATGGCCAAAACTATAAATTTAAGGTATATAGAAAGCCCACACAGGTAGACAGTTTCATTCACTTTTTATCCAATCACCTTGAGTCTACCAAAATGTCAGTTTTTTCTGCTATGTTCCTAAGATGTCTGCGTATTTGTGACTCTGAATTTATTGACGACGAATTTAAACACATTCGTTCTATTGCACAGAAACTTGGGTACCCTTCTGTGTTTGTTGATCGTTGCTTTAAAAGGGCTAAAAAATCCTTTCATTCCTCTGTAACCAGACAAGTTCCTACACTTAAGAATATTTTGACTCTGCCCTATCGTGATGAATTTGTCCCTTTAGTTCGGTCCCTCAAGCTTCTAAATATTAATGTTGTTTTCAAGTATGACTCAACCATTACCAATATGTTAATAAGGAATAGCCCAAGTTTGAATGTAAATGGAAGTGTTTATTGTATTCCATGTAGCCAATGTAATTGTAATTATGTAGGTCAGACAGGAAAAACACTGCAGCTCAGAATCAAACAACATAAGTATAATATCAGAACTGCATCTGAAAGCAGTGCCTTGTTCGTTCATGTTAGGAATAATAATCACCCCATTGCTTGGGAAAAAAGCTTAGAAGTATTCAAATCATCTTGTGTCACAGAAAGACTTCTGGTTGAAGCTAGTTTGATTAAGGAATTAAAATCAATAAACCTTAGTGATGGTCAGTTCAAAACTGATAATATGTTACATAAATTTATTTGTCAGTGGCCCAAGGTTAAAACTGCTTTGAAAACCTTTGATCTTGATGTATGACAGTTATTTTGTGGGTCCCTTTTTTCTGACCTGACCTGTCTAGTCACGTCACCACCCTTCTCTTAAGCTCCTCTACGGTTGTGTTGGTGTGGGGATTAGTGGATGTCATCATTATGACCTGACCTCATGTTTTTAGGTCACCCTGTATATTTAAGCCTCTCTCTGTCCATGTAATCTAGTTGCCTCTGAAGATGTCTTGAATAAAGACGAAAGCTAAGGTACTCCGTTGTTTCCATTTTCCCGTGTGATTTTATCAAGATTTATCTTATCCACGTTTTCATTGTGGATTTACATGAAATATATATATATATATATATATATATATATATATATATATATATATATATATATATATATATATATATATATATATATATATATATATATATATATATATATATATATATATATATATATATATATATATATATATATATATATACAGTGACCCCTCGTTTAACGAACACCTCGGTAAACGTAATTTCGATTAACGAACTGCCTTCCATAAGGATCTTCAATTCGGTTAACGAAAAAAAATTCAGTTAAAGAAGTTCTTACGAACCGACCTCAACATGTTTTCGCTTGCACTGACCGGGCAACCAGCTTTAGTATCAGTCCGCCAATACATTAATCGGTTCTAGGGCTTAAATTCCTTACTATTTTAGTAAATATCAAGAAGTTTATACTATTCAATAATTTTAAAAGTTGAATATTCAATTTTTTAGTCATTTTAACAATTATTGAACATAATTGAAGGTAAAGTGACTAGTTTAATGCGCGGCATCCAGCCTCTTAACACAGCAAACAGGAGTTAGTCTGTCTCTGTTTTCACTGGAGGTAACATCTTGCTTGAGACTCTCTTCAATAAACACTTTTTTTCTGTGTTTCCAAGCAAATTATTGGTCATTTTGAAATATATTTTACATATTGACAATATATAATGCAGTGCAGTGTTGATTTAAAGAAAATAATCTTGAATTACACCAGAGAGCTAAAATTTTATGGGTGAAATGGTGCCATGGGGTGACTTCTCTTCCACCCCAATGCCTTCTCTTCTTCCTTCTCCTCCACCCTCATTCTAAATCCCATCATCATCATCATCATCCAGGAGCCTTCTACATACACACCTCAAAGTAAGTGAACTTTTCTACCATTTTTGTTGAATTTAGGAAATTTTCGGTGAGCTGGAACCAATTACCCAAAACCCATTGAAACAATGGTTTCGGTTAATGAACTTTTCGGTTAACGAACGACCTTCTGGAACGGATTGAGTTCGTTAACGGAGGGGTCACTGTATATATATATATATATATATATATATATATATATATATATATATATATATATATATATATATATATATATATATATATATATATATATATATATATATATATATATATATATATATATATATATATATATATATATATATATATATATATACAGCTAGACCCCGACTTACGACGGGGTTAGGGACCCAAATCCAGGTCGTAAGTCCGACATAGATAAAAAAAATCTACAATGAAATACAGTACAGTAAAAGTATTAAATAATGAGGAATGGATACAGTACAGTGAAAGTAATAAATAATGAGGAATGGCTACAGTGTGACTGAGCACTTAACCTTTAATGTAGTCAGCTGAATGCACATGGGGCCCCCATAATTTTCTAATTATACATGGAGACTACATTAACTGGAAACGTTTCGATATAGAAAATGCGTGCGTCATTTGAAGAAGAAAAAAAATGAAGAAAAAAAATGGTCACAACTGCGGCGGTCGTAAGTCCCGACGGTCGTAAGTCGGGGTCTAGCTGTACAGTGACCCCTCCGTTAACGAACTCAATCCGTTCCAGAAGGTCGTTCGTTAACCGAAAAGTTCATTAACCGAAACCATTGTTTCAATGGGTTTTTTGTTAATTGGTTCCAGCTCATCGAAAATTTCCTAAATTCAACAAAAATGGTAGAAAAGTTCACTTACTTTGAGGTGTGTATGTAGAAGGCTCCTGGATGATGATGATGATGATGATGATGGGATTTAGAATGGGGGTGGAGGAGAAGGAAGAAGAGAAGTCACCCCATGGCGCCATTTCACCCATAAAATTTTAGCTCTCTTGGTGTAATTCAAGATTATTTTCTTTAAATCAACACTGCACTGCATTATATATTGTCAATATGTAAAATATATTTCAAAATGACCAATAATTTGCTTGGAAACACAGAAAAAAAGCGTTTAGTTGAAGAGAGTCTCAAGCAAGATGTTACCTCCAGTGAAAACAGAGAGAGACTAACTCCTGTTTGCTGTGTTAAGAGGCTGGATGCCGCGCATTAAACTAGTCACTTTACCTTCAATTATGTTCAATAATTGTTAAAATGACTAAAAAATTGAATATTAAACTTTTAAAATTATTGAATAGTATAAACTTCTTGATATTTACTAAAATAGTAAGGAATTTAAGCCCTAGAACCGATTAATGTATTGGCGGACTGATACTAAAGCTGGTTGCCCGGTCAGTGCAAGCGAAAACATGTTGAGGTCGGTTCGTAAGAACTTCGTTAACCGAATTTTTTTTCGTTAACCGAATTGAAGATCCTTATGGAAGGCAGTTCGTTAATCGAAATTACGTTAACCGAGGTGTTCGTTAAACGAGGGGTCACTGTATATATATGTATATATATATATATATATATATATATATATATATATATATATATATATATATATATATATATATATATATATATATATATATATATATATATATATATATATATATATATATACACACACATATATATATACACATATATATATATACAGTTGTACCCCACTTAACGCGGTCAATAGAACCCAGAGGGTCCCGTGTTAAGTGAAATCCGCGTTAAGTGAACAACAGAACATATGGGATTAATTCCAATAGAAACCAGCCCGACCCCCAAACTCCACTTTTTGAAGACACATAACTATGTTGTAGTAAAAATAACATCTTAATTTTATGATGGTACATGCACACAATTAATACTTAAGAGAAATAGAGAAATACAGTCGCCAAGTTAATGTCCATTCAAATAATGGACTCAACTCCCTCCCCGTCTTCTCACACTACACTCGCTGGCTCTTCCCTCTCTGAGAAATTTTGGGGGAAAAACCAGGTATAGTAATAAATAATACCTCAAACTAAAGTTAGGATAATATAATTGACATTGCTGGATTCCTTGTAAGACCAGGAATATTTTGAATATAAATGTCATATATTTTTCACAAAAGATAACATATTTACTCAGAATAAACTTTACATCTAAAATTTGTATGTCTAATGCAAAATCTATGATGTTTATATTCAAAATGATCACCAAATTATAAGAATTCCAGCAATGTAAATTATATTCTGACCGGGTAATTGTATGAATTTTATGAGCTAAAACAAATATCTTTAGTTAATAAAAAAATAAAAATATTCTTCACTGTAACAGATGGTCGTTCGGTCCCTCCCTCCCCCCCACCCCCCACCAACCGTCTCACCAGATGTGTGGGAAAACCAGAATATTTACCTTTTAGTAATAAATAATACCTCAAACTAAAGTTAGGATAATATAATTGACATTGCTGGATTCCTTGTAAGACCAGGAATATTTTGAATATAAATGTCATATATTTTTCACAAAAGATAACATATTTACTCAGAATAAACTTTACATTTAAAATTTGTATGTCTAATGCAAAATCTATGATGTTTATATTCAAAATGATCACCAAATTATAAGAATTCCAGCAATGTAAATTATATTCTGGCTGGGTAATTTGTATGAATTTTATGAGCTAAAACAGGCAGTCAGGCAGGGTGGCGGGTGGGGGGTGGGGCGAATCTAAAAATAGCTCTCCAGCCGGACACTCACCGCTTATATGTGGAAAAAACCCGCGTTAAGTGAAAGTTCAGCTCTGGCGAGGCACCGCGTATATGGTAAAACGCGCTAAGTGAAACCGCGTTAGGCGGGGTAATACTGTATATATATATACACATACACAGTCGACCCTCGTTAAAACGGACTAATAGGGGGGGAAGGGTGTCCGTTTTAGCCGATTGTCCGAATTAATTGATTTAGGGGTTAATATTGCATAATATTGCATTATATTTCAAAGAAAATGCAGTGAGTTTGTCCTTAGCCTTGCATATGTCCGAAACTGTTTGCTTTTTAACACCATACTCATCACAAACTCTAGCCACCGAAGCACCAGCCTCTAACTTCCTTATAAGTTCCAGTTTCTGGATCACAGAAATGGTCACATACTTCCTCTTCGGCGTATTACTCCCCCTTGAAGACATGATGTAAAATACAAGGCTGAAAGATGCCTAATCACTGAAATATCAATGAAAATTGCAGGGCAACACAACACTGATACTTGAACATGGCGCCAAATCAACAATGACTGGCGGTCTGGCGCGCGCTCGCCATCTATCGGACAATCCCAGAACCAGAAATTTGATAAGGACAGTCCCTCGCTTAGTTCAGATTTCGTCCGAATTATCCGAAATCCGGATTAAAGGGGTCCGAAATGACGAGGGTCGACTGTATATATATATACAGCTAGACCCCGACTTACGACCACATGGGCTTACGTCCATTGGTACTTACGACCTGCTTTGACCGTACGTCCGTCGGGACATACGACCGCGGCAGTCGTGACCAAAAATATTTTCAAATGACGCGCGCATTTTCTATACCGAAACGTTTCCGTCCGGGGCGAGTGGGTGGCGCGTCTCGGGTCGCCTCGTGGGTACACTCACTCAGTGGAGCACTTAGTTGGTGTTTGGCTATCGTATCCTATACTGATCGCTCTGTGAACTTTCGTTATTATCGTATATAATTGACTTTATAATGACTGGAAAGCGTAAAAATGAGAGTGCTGGTGGTGTTCCAAAGAAAAGGAGACAGGCAATTACTTTTGAGATGAAAATGAAGATAATAACACAGCATGAGAATGGAAAAACAGTAGCAACAATCTCACGCGACCTAGGTTTCTCACACTCGACTATATCCACTATTCTGAAGAACAAGGAACGTATTCGTGAAGTAGTGAAAGGAACAACACCTATAAAGGGAACTATAATATCAAAGAGAAGACAAGGTCCTATTCACGATATGGAAAAATTATTGGTGATATGGATAGAAGACCAGATACAGAAATGTGTACCCTTAAGCCTTCTAACCATACAGGCTAAAGCAAGAAGCCTGTTCCAAAGCCTGAAGGAGCAGGCAGGAGATGAATGTGATCAAACCTTTACAGGAAGTCATGGGCGGTTTGATAGATTTAAAAAACGCTACAGTCTACACAATGTTAAGGTGAGTGGAGAGGCAGCTAGTGCCGATGTTGGTGCTGCCGAAACTTTTAAGGAGGAGTTAGATGATGTGATTGTGGAAGGGAATTATTTGCCTGAGCAAATATTCAATGTGGATGAGACTGGATTATTGTGGAAGCACATGCCTGAGCGGACATACATCCACAAAGAGGTGAAAACAATGCCAGGATTCAAGGCATTCAAGGACAGAATTGCACTTCTGTTGGGGGGGGAATGTTGCTGGTTTCAAGCTAAAGCCCTTCATGATCTATCATTCAGAGAACCCCAGGACTTTTAAACCTGTCAGCAAGCACACATTGCCAGTGTTTCATCACAGTAATAAGAGAGCCTGGATGATCCTAGTACTGTTTGAGGATTGGTTCATGACTTGTTTCATTCCACGAGCCAAGGAGTATTGTCTGCAACAACAGATTCCATTCAAGATTTTACTGATTTTGGATAATGCTCCGGGACACCCACCACACCTGGACGACATGCACCCTGATGTTAAGGTAGTGTACATTCCACCTAACACTACCTCTATCATCCAACCCATGGATCAAGGTGCTATTGCTGACTTTAAAGCGTATTATTTACGCACGACTTTCGCTCAGGCTCTTGCTGCTACTGAAGGTGAGAAAACGCTCAGAGAGTTTTGGAAGGAGTACAACATTTTGTCATGTATAAAGAACATTAGTACAGCATGGGATCAGGTTACAAAACATTGCATGAATGGAATATGGAAGAAAATCCTGAAAAGATATGTGCACAGTTTCAAAGGATTTAATGAAAATGAAGTTACTTCGGATATTAGTAACAAGATAGTGGAGTTAGGTAAACAGCTGGAGTTAGAAATTGATAATGAAGATGTTGGACAGTTGGTTGAAAGTTTAGCAGAAGAGCTCAGTGTATGATACTCAGGTGGTCCTTGCACTCAGGGGTAAAGGAAACACTCTGATGTCAAGTCCGTAAGTTCTATTCCTGGTACAAACACAAAGGAGTTGAGACAAGGGTAAACAGCGTCCTGTCTTGGAATCTCTCTGGGTATCTCTCTGCGCATGCGCGTACAGCGCGCATGTGCCCAAAGCATGAACTAACACTTGGTGACAAAAGGGAGTGTGAATATAAAACATATAATACAGAGACCTGAATCAATAATGGTAAGTAGTACAGAGTTACATATTACAGGCATATTCGTCTCATATATCTACACCTCCCTCCCCCCTCACGCTTGTAGTGCAATCTCAAGCGGACTCTTTTTCCATGAGCCTTTGAGAGTGACGTGGGAAAACTGGGGGGTCACTGAATGAGGACTTACTTTTCTCGTCCAAGCAAGGGTTCACAGGGATGTGGGGGAGGGGTTCACCACTAGGGGACGGTACTGAACGAAGGAAGCGGCGATTCCGCCACCATACCCGACCATTAGGGAGACGGACCTCGTAATCCCTGGTCTTGCCGCAGCCCATGACAACCCCGACCTTGTCCCAGCGGTGAGACGTCGGGTCTTGAACCCGAACTGTTTGCCCGATACTCAACCTGGGAAGGGGTCGGGCGTGCTGATCGTACTGTGCCTTTACCTGGTCAGCACGGGCGGCTGCACGACGATCGCAGTCCTCGGTCTTGGCCTGCCACTCCCTCGAGAAGGACTCAGGATGGGCAGGGACACATGACCGTAGTGGATGGCCGTATAACATCTGTGCTGGGGAGCGACCTGTGAAGTTGGGGGTATTCCGCAATTCCAATAAACCCCGGTCAAACTTCTCAGTCAATGTTGCCTGAGGGTGCCGTCTTGAGGATGAGATGCTTGACGGACTTTACGGCAGCCTCGGCATGTCCATTGGACTGGGGATAATGTGGCGAGGACACCACATGATGAACTCCCCATCGCTCCATGCAGTCCTTGAAGTCGTTGCTGGTGAATTGGGGCCCGCCGTCAGTCCTCAGGCGGAGAGGGACACCCACTTCCCGGAAGTAGCGACAGAACATACGTACTGTATGAGACGCAGTAGTGTTGCCTCCGCAGGGAACGACAACAGGCCACCCTGAGAGCCGGTCGGCGATGACGAGAAAGGACTTTCCCGCCACAACGAAGAAATCCGCAGACGGACTCAAAGGGCCTCGTAGGGTTGTCGTTGTTCATGTGGGGTTCCTGCTGCTGACTAGGCTGCAGCACCTGGCATGGCTCGCAGACTTGAACGGAACTAGCGATGTCGGAGTCGATGCCTGTCCAAAAAACAGCTTGTCTCGCCCAGCGCTTCGTAGCTTCCACACCCCTGTGGCTGTCGTGCAAGTGGGCTAGGGTGCGGCGGTGGAGGGCGGCAGGAACCACAACTCTTGCTCCATACAAGACGAGGTCGCCATCAGCATAGAGGTCGTCCCGCATCTTCAAGCATGGGAGTAAAGAGCTGTGAAAGTCGTACCGGTTGGAGGGAAATCCCGAGGTCACGCAGTTCAGTAGACGGATGTACGAAGGGTCCGCTCTTGCCGCGGCTCGGAGTTCCTCAAGAGTCCTGTCGGCATCCTGCGGTGGAGAATCTTCTGAGATGACGGCGTTCACGGTCACTACGGTCCTGAGGTGTGCAGCAGCATCAGCACATGCAATCTCGTCCTCTGGTGTGGGGTGGCTGACTGGGGCTCGTGACAAAGCATCAGGGATGCAGAGCAGCTTGCCAGCACACCACACAGCTGTGAAGAGGTAGGGCGAGATCTTCTCCTTAAGGCGTTGGAGGCGGGGATTCTCGACCGCATCCAAGGAGTAGTGGTTCAGGATTGGGATGAGTGGCCGATGATCCGTCATGAGGTTGAAGTGTTCTAGGCCGATCAGATACAACCTACATTTGGACATGGACCAGACGGCGGCTAACAGCTCCAGTTCGATGGTGGCGTAGCGAGTCTCGGCGTCAGTGAGAAACCGAGAGCCACACTGAACCAGACGAAGGCGTCCATTGCCGTGGTCCTGTAGCAGAGCGTATCCAATCCCATAGAGGCGAGAGGCATCAGTCTGGAGGACAACTGGCAGGGCCGGGTCGAAGGAAGCGAGAACAGGTGGGCTAAGGAGAGCTGTCTTGATGCGACGGAATGCCTCATCATGGTCAGCTGTCCAGGTGAATGTTCTCTTGGGGCTCATCAGGGGGCGTAGAGGCTGTGTTGCAGCGGCGATGTCGGGGGTGAACTCAGCCAACTGGTTTACCAGGCCCATGAACGAGCGGAGGTCGGTCAGGTTGGCAGGAGTTGGGAAGTCCCGGATCGCGCTGACCTTTCCAGGATCAGCCGAGATGCCCTTGCCTGAGAGGGTGTACCCACAGAAGTTCACACTAGGTGCTGCGACCACAAACTTGTCCTTGTTGAGGGTGATCCCGTACTTGCGGCACCTGGTGAGCATCTGGTGAATACGCTCAAGATGCGTGGAGTAATCCTCGTCATATAGGAGCACGTCGTCAATGACCTTGACACAGTTTGCCACACCCTGAAGGGCCATGTCACCACGGAGGCAGAAAGCATCGCCAGTAGCTGCGAAACCCATAGGTCCTCTGCAGTGCTGAAATCGGCCGTACGGTGTGATGAACGTCGTGAGGTGCTGATCTTCTTCCGCAAATTCCATCTGCCAGTACCCACATAAGGCATCTGCTGTAGTAAAGTACCTTGCCTTCGGGTCCACACTGCGTATAGCGGCGAAGGGTGTCGGTGAAGGGTGGGTCGGGCGGGAAACTTGATTATTCAGCTTGGTGAGGTCGATGGTGATACGAACTCCAGTAATGTTCTTGGCGACTGTTACCATGGGGTGACACCAATCCGAGGGGTCGTCACCAGCAGGCTTAATGATCCCCTGGGCTACCATAGAGTCGAGTTCCTTCTTAACTTGGCTCTGGAAAGCGAAGGGTATCTGTCGGTGTGTGGATGGCGAAAGGTACTGCGTCATCCTTCAGGTGAATTCTCATGGGGGAGCCAGCCATTGGCTTGAGTGGAGTCGTCTTGAGGTCCTCTTTGGAAACCAGCACGTCCTTGAATTGCAGTAGGAAGAACTCCCTGGCTGTAGAAGGTGACATATTGGGTGGGAGGGGCAGCTCCTTGCACCTGTTGACATGTTTTATTTCCAGAATTGGCTTAGGGAAGTCTGAAGATATTATGGCCAATTCTTGACAGTGGCCATAAGACAGTAGTGGCATCTGAACACCTTTGTGGACCTGAATCCTGGCAGAACATGACTGCTTACCTAGGGTGAGGGTAGCCTGAAATGTACCCAGAGCAGGTGCCATTGTAGAACCGTCTGCGGTGAGCGTTGTAGAAGTTGACCGTGGTTGCAAGCTGCTCCTAGGGATCCGCAGAATGTCGAGGTGTCTTGTGCCGATGACTGTGACGTCCGCACCTGTGTCAGGAAGCATCTGGATATGGGATTAAAATAGCAGAAAGTATTCATGCTATGTGATTAATAGAAAAAAAAGCCATAATTTTTCGAAGTAAAGTTTGATTAATACCACCAACTGCTCCAATGATTGCTGATAGAATAATTGCATAAAACAAAATAGTTGTGACTAAATAGTTAAAAGTAAGGTACGAGAGCAAGTATAGGAGCAATTTTTTGAATGGTTATGAGCACAATAGATTGGATTCAATTTATTCCTTCCATAACTTGAGGGAACCAAAAATGAAATGGAGCCGCTCCTAGTTTAAGAAGAAGGGCAAGGGCTAAACAAAGTGGTGCGAAGGTGGGAGAAATCAATATAATTGAGGCCGAAAAAATAATAATAGCAGATCCTAGAGCTTGGATAAGAAAGTATTTAAGTGCAGACTCAGAAGAATATTGATTATTTTTTGTAATAATTAAAGGAATAAAAGATAAAAGGTTTAATTCTAAGCCTGCTCATGCCCCAAATCATGAAGTGGAAGAAATAGATAAAATTGTTCCTGAAATAAGGGTCAAAATAAATATTAATTGAGAGGGAGAAATTAGCATTAAAAAGAGAGAGGTTTATGCTCTCATAAACGGGGTATGAACCCATTAGCTTAGAATTAGCTTATCTTTTGTATACTGGTGTAAACGGCACGAAAAGTTTTGATCTTTAAAGAATTGGTGGAATTCCATTGTATACAGATAACATGAGTAAAAAAATTACATAATCTGTCCTATCAAGACAGCCCTTTTTCAGGCATCATATTTTAATAAAATGAAGTTAATAGAAATATTATTAATAAAATAAAAAATAAAAAAATAGAAAATTAAGAAAATATAATTTATAATAGTATATATATATATATATTATATATACATGTAAATGTATATAATTAATTTAATATTATATATTTGGGACAATTGTGATTTATACACAGCCTTCTGTAATTATAAAATTCCCTCTCCCAATAGAAATCTAAGCCCGTTGGGAAATGGGACCTCCCCTCAGGAAGAAGGGACCATTTTAAAGGGCTTAGATTTCATTATGAATCTTATTTAGTCGATTTATATAACTAAATTGTCGACTTTTCAGTTGACGAGGTATTTCAATGAAATTATATAAGTTTACATTTTAGATTCGCCTTAAAAATATATTTTTGCACTGTTGTGTATAATTTTAGTTGAAAGACTAGGTTACGAGCTCTCTCCTTACATATATTTAAATGTATATATAATTAGAAAAATAGTGCAATTTTAAGAAGGTACAAAGTTTTACTTCTGTATGGGAAATCTTCTATTCAACTTTAAGACCAGAACTTTTATTTTCGAGCAAAAAATAGAGGTTTGTGTCAGATTTCTCACAAAATTGAAGTTCCGGGCGCATGGGAGCGACCCATATAGGGTCTCAAATATAAGATTAGAAAGGTTTTTCCTAAGTTTCATGAGAATCATGATTTTCCCAACGGGCTCCCTAACTATTTTTTTTCGTGGTAAGTTTATTCTACTGTTGACAGCAAAAAAAGTAAGTTAGGGAGCTAGTTGACATTCTTAACTAGCTCCCTAACTTGTATCTTTATTGAAAATCATAATGATACAAAATTAAGAATGATTTTAGCAGCTTAGTTCGCTGGATTTTGGCAAAATTTTTTATTTAAATATGGTAGTTTTAATAAGATTATTTATAATGAAGGCAAATCCTCATTTTTAAAAAAAAAATTGAAGTTGCGGGCGCATGGGAGCGACCCATATGCGGTTTCAAATTTTAAAATACTTATATTTTAATTAAAAAAAAAATCATAATCAAAATTTCTGTTTTTAGTATATTGATGCGTTTTGAAGCAGACCAACACTTTTAAAAATTTAATTTTCTGGTTTGAAATATGTAGATATATTACTATAACTCAAATATTTTGTTTAAGGTTAGGAAGTTAGTGGAGAGTGCTAACTAACTCAGAACTTCACTTTATTGTTAGGGAGTTAATTAGCACTTCTAACAAACTTCATAACAATTTTCAATTTTGTCGGAGTTTCTTTTAAAGCTGCATGAAATGGTGTTTTACCTTCATAATTTTTTAGCTTGATTTGGGCGTGGGACAGATTTTTTTGGGTAATAAATAACTGATATAATTTGTTGAATTATTTATATTTATAATCATATTTATATTGTTAATTTTAACGTTGATAACAAATTTCTTTAATTTTAGTACGTTTATTTAATCGTCAAAAATTAAAAAATACTATTTGTACACTCATGGAAGTTTGATTCTTGCTTGATACTTTTACGTTATAACTGGTAAATACATGTAAATAATTGTGGGGAAAAAGAAAATCAGTAAATTTATTAAAAATAAGTTTAATTAAAAAGTAGAAATCGTGTTAAGAAAATTAAAATCACAGTATAAAATATTAAATTATGGGCGGTAGCCTGATTTGGTAGTTATAAGAAGTCTGACTAAGTTTTGTGCCAGCAGTCGCGGTTACACTTTAAGATTAAGTAAAAGTAATTTAGTTAACAGTTAATTAAAAATTTATAAGTTAGTTTAGTTTATTTTAATAAAAGGTAAAATTAGATTGTTAATTAGTAAATTAAACTAGTATATAATAAAGATGAAACTGTAGATGCCGGGGTATGAACTAGGATTAGATACCCTATTACACCTGGGAGTAAAATTTAAATGCTTGAATATTAATAGTTATATTCTTTAAAATCAAAGAATTTGGCGGTATTTTAGTCTTGTTAGAGGAACTTGTTCTATAAACGATAAAACACGCAGAATCTTACTTATCTTGGTAAATTTTACAGTTTGTATACCGTCATTATTAAATAATCTTGAAAGAGTTAATTATTGGGATTAAAAAAATTAAATATATTAGATCAAGGTGCAGCTGATAGATAAGTAGAAATGAGTTACAATAATATTTATTTATAACGGATTAAAAATAGAATTATTTTTAAAGAAGGTGGATGTAATTGTAAAAAAAAGTTTAATAAGCTTTTTTGGTATAAGCTCTAAATTATGTACATATCGCCCGTCACTTTCATTTAAAATGAAATAAGTCATAACATAGTAGGTGTACTGGAAAGTGTCCCTAGAAATAATCGAAATAAAGCTTTATAGTTTAGCATCTCACTTACGTTGAGAAGGTTTATCGTGCAAATCGATTATATTTTGAGTATTATAAATCTTTGCTATTGTTATTTAGTGTTAGAATATAAATGAGAAAAATATTTTTATATAAAAGAAGTAAGTAGAAATCTAAAATTTTGAATCGAAAACTGAGATAAAGGCTAGAGTTAAAAGTATTGTAAAAGAATAGTGAAATAAATGAAAATTTAATAATAAGAAAGCAAAAGTAAATTTTTGTACCTTGTGTATCAGGGAAAATTAAAATTTTAAAAGTAGTTTTTTGATCCCGAAAAAGGAAGAGCTAAATTGATAAAAAGGTTATTGTGGCATAAATATCTTTAATATTAATTTAGTGATGAAATGTTAAACGATTCCTTTGATATCTGGTTTTTAGAGAAATGAATTTAATTCAGTTTTAATATTTAAGGAAAGTTAAATGTAAGAATAGGAGGGTTGAGCTTCTTATTCAAAATATAAAAAAGTATAGAAGAAATTTATTTAATAGTTGAATTAGGCTTAGAAGTAGCCATATGAGTAAAGTGTTTTAACTAATATTTGAGTTAAAGTTATTTATATTCTTCTTGTAGTTGTATCTAAAAATGTTGATAATCTTTGTATTTATAGATAAAATGATTTTATTAGTAGAAAATTTTGTAAATAGTAAAATATTAAAAAATTAATAAATTTTAAATGTTGATTGATGTGGGTTAAGGAACTCGGCAAATAAAGCTTCTGCCTGTTTATCAAAAACATGTCTATATGATGGTTTATAAAGTCTAACCTGCCCACTGGGATCAAACTAAAGGGCCGCGGTATTTTAACCGTGCGAAGGTAGCATAGTCATTAGTCTCTTAATTGGAGGCTTGTATGAATGGTTGGACAAGAAGCAAACTGTCTCAAACACAAAAATTGAATTTGACTTTTAAGTGAAAAGGCTTAAATATTTTAAAGGGACGATAAGACCCTATAAAGCTTAATAATTTAGTATATAATTAGATGAGTTGAAAGTTTAATATTATTTATACACTAAATTATTTCGTTGGGGCGACGATGATATAATTTGTAACTGTTTAAATTTAAAATACAGAGATATTTGTGTGTAATGATCCTTGTTGTTGATTAAAAATTTAAGTTACTTTAGGGATAACAGCGTTATTTATTTTGAGAGTTCATATCGACAAAAAAGTTTGCGACCTCGATGTTGAATTAAAAATTCGCCATGGCGTAGGAGTTGTGGAGGTAGGTCTGTTCGACCTTTAAATTTTTACATGATTTGAGTTCAAACCGGCGTGAGCCAGGTTGGTTTCTATCTTTTAAGAAAACAAAAATTACTTTAGTACGAAAGGATTTAGTAATTAAAATAATTTTTAAGTGTAGATTAACTATATTACTTTGGCAGATGTGATGCGTTAGACTTAGGATCTAATTAGATAGAGTTTTCTATAAGTAATAAACATTTATTCAGAAATGTTTGAATAAAACAGTTTGTGATGGCTTTAGTTATATTTGTGAGTTATTTAATTTTAATTATTTGTGTTCTTGTGGGTGTTGCGTTTGTTACTTTGTTAGAACGTAAAATTTTAGGGTATATTCAAATTCGTAAAGGACCAAATAAAGTTGGTTTTATTGGATTGCTACAACCCTTTGCGGATGCTGTGAAGTTATTTACTAAAGAGCAAACGGTACCTGTAAAATCTAATTTTCTTCCATATTATGCTTCACCTGTTTTTAGTTTGTTTACTGCATTAATTGTATGGTTAGTAATTCCTTATGAAATTGGAATAATAAACTTAAATATAGGAGTACTTTTTTTCTTGTGCTGTTTAAGATTACGTGTTTATTCAACTACAGTTGGTCCTCATATTACTCGGTTAATGTAACCCGGAGGGTCCCACGGAAAGTGAGGAACGCGTAAAGTGAACAATATAACATGGGATTAATTGAAATGGAGTCCAGGCCGATCCCCAAACTCCACTTTTTGACGACACACAACTATGTTGTAGTAAAAATTTTATCTTAACTTTATGATGGTATGAAAAAACAAGTAATATAGAAGAGGTTAGGTTAGGAAAGATAAAGGTTAACATAGGAAAAATATAGAATAGGTTAAAAAACTAAAAATTTTGTGTAACACTTACGGTAGTAGAAGAGATGGGTCGGCATACGGGGATGGAGGCTGGTTCCGAGGCAGAGGGCAGATTACTGGCCCTCAGGTGAATCACCATTACTAGGTGAATCATCATCACTGTCACTTACAGTTGTCAGGGCTTCCCTGACAAATCCCTCAAAGTCAACTTCACTGTCACTATCACTGGCTTGGGCTGGCTGTGGTGGGTTGCGGGTGAAGAAATCTGTTATGCTTTGCTGACGGCTGGCGTTGATGTTGTCGTGATACACCTTGATGTACGGCTCCATAGCCTGCACCAGCCGGTTATGGAAGACTTCATAGCGGTCATCGTCATTGTCGCGGGAAAGGAAGGACTTCATCTTCTCTGCACACTCCATGGCACCCTTAATATCACTATGACTTAAATTGTGTTCTTCGGAGACTGACGCACCTTCTTCCTCCTCTTCACTGACGTGTTCTTCTTCCATCATCTCGTCGGCAGTCACTTCAGGATCTCTGATCACCTCCAGGATGTCGTCGTTGGTGGTCTCGGAGAAGCCTGGAACTGTAACAGTCTGCGCAGCTTCTCTGGCAAGGTCCACTGCTACTGCAACATTCTGAACCTCACCAGTCACAGATTGACTCCTCCTCTCACCTGGTATTCCATGCAATACATGTCTCCATGCGTGACGAATTGTAGCAATAGACAGCTGATCCCATGACTCCACCAAGATGTCCACAGCTTTCTTGATGTTAAATACTCTCCAGAATTGTTTGAAGAGTATTTTTTGCTGTTCTAACCGTTGTTCCTCATCTTCGTCGCTCTTGCTATCGGTGGTGGTGTCACTCAGGTCACGCAACTCTTCCCTGGTGTTGGTGTAGTCGTTCAGGAGCTGGAATTTTTTTGTTGAGAATGCAGCTTTCACATTGCAAATCAACTCCTGGTCCATGGGCTGGTAAAAGACGTAGTGTTGGGAGGAAGGAAGACCACTTTTACGTTGGGGTGACGATCTAACAGTAGGGGCGAGTGTCCTGGTGCGTTGTCCAGCAGCAACAAAATATTAAATGGGACATTCTGTTGCTCACAGAATTTCTTTACATCGGGAACAAAACAGTCATCAAACCAGGAGAGGGACAGTGTAGAGAACATCCATGCCTTACGTGCTGTCAGCCAGTGGACATTTAGCTTGGTCATGTCCATGGTTTTGTAGGCGTGCGGCTTGCGTGCTGTGTGGATCACCGATAACTTGAGCTTACAGGTACCGGAGGCATTGGTGGCAAACAGGACGGTGATGCGTTCCTTCTGCATTTTCCGGCCCCGAATCCTGCTGGCATTCTTCACAATGTAGGACTTGGAAGGTAGTTTTCTCCAGAAAAGACCAGATTCGTCCATGTTAAACACCTGGTCGTCACTGTACTGTCCTTCCTCCATAATCTCACTTAAAAACGGAGGAAATTCCCGAGCCGCAGCACGATCAGCACTCGCTTCTTCACCACCAATGTGTATATTGGTGATCTTGTTCCGGATCTTAAACCTCTGTAACCACCCAGAGGAAGCATTAAAGGGTTTGGGCTCTGTAATTCCCATCTTTCGTGCCACTGCCATGTACAGTTCACGTGCGTAGTCCTTCACAGAGCGCGTGTCGACCGCCATGTTCCGTCGCGCCTGACGCACCAAGTACCTCACAAGTAATTTTTCTGTCTTGAGAAGCACCTGGTTGTGAAAATACTTGATCATAGAAGCACCTGTAGACTTTGTGATCTTCATGTGCTCCTTTATCTTGGCTGAATCCTTCTTTATAGTCCGGATCGTAGATTCGTTCACGCCATGCTGGCGCGCCAAATCAACCTGCCTTGTTCCTTTCTCCAACTCTTGGATGATGGTATACTTCACCTCGTAGCTTAAGGAACGTCGTGTCTTCTTTGGTTTAGTGCCGCTGGGTCCAGGTAAGGAAAGGTTTTTCTCTGGGGGTGGTGGTCCGGCGGAAGCCATTTTACGGAACAATGGATGCGCGTTAACACGGAGTGGCCTTGAGGGATGAAACTGTCGCGGCTAGGTCAAGCGTCGTCTTTCCTCCCTCCCTCCCTCCCCCGGGTGGACACGTCATAATACTTTAAGCCAATTACAGCTAGCAGCAGAGTAGGGTAGGGATGCATGGCCAATCACAGGTCTTGTACGTCATAAGACGTCAGTGATAACGCAACAAAGACACACTGCGCAACCTTACCGCGCCGCTTGCCCAAGCGGAGGGAGGAGGAGGGAGAGGCAGGCAGGCGGGCGGGCGGGTGGCGCGTGTCGCGAGGGGAAAATCTAAAAATAGCGTCGCGCCGGACACTCTCCGCGTAATGGCGTTCGCGACCGCGGAATGTAAGAATGCTAGGTTCTGGCAAGGCACCGCGTTAACGGTGAAACGCGGGATGCGGGACCGCGTAATATGAGGACCAACTG
>NW_024757837.1:0-17520 GCF_018991925.1 Homarus americanus | reverse complement strand
ACATCTGGGTGACACGCCAACACGAATATGCAGGACTCAGAAATCACATGCAATATATACGAAAATAAAAGGAACTATAGGAATAAACATGTACTCTTTATAGACGAGAGCACATGCTAATTCACATTCACTCATATTCACTCACAAACAAGTACGTATGTATATATTCGTAAACGCAGTTATGTTCACGTAAGATTTAACAACAACCTTTGACTGATCCATACGCATGTGTACATATGTTTGCTTTGGCATAGGTACACAGCCGAACACAAAGGTTAGGTGAGGTAAGGTTATGTTAAGTTAGGTTAGGTTAGGTAAGGCTAAATTAGATTTTGTTTGGTTAGGTTAGGGTGGATAAACATGGATTAAATTGGATAGTTATGCTTGTCTGAGTTAAACTTAAGATAGGTGAGGGTGACATAGTTAAATAGTGCTTAGATTAGGTAATGATAGGTTATGTTAGATCAAGATAAGTTAGGATTTGTTAAGTTAGGTTAGGTTAGGTTAAGGTAGGTCCTGATAAGTCAACGAGGACACATCACAACAATAGTTCACATTAGTTTAGGATAGCAAAATAGCTCATTAACTATTTTCAATATTAACTAAACTACTTCTTGGAGACTTTGTTATTCATTTACCAAACATCTATAGTTACCTGTTATGTTTATATAGAGGGAAATATGACCAGGTAGAGAGGGATACAACGAGTGAAAATCCTCATCTGAATGAGTAAGAGCATTTATCAGGGTAGAGATAAACCATAGGAAATGTGGTTCCTCTCTCTCTCTCTCTTTCATGTCCTTCTTCCCTCTCCCCCTGCCCTCTTCCTCTCGTCCACTATCTCCCCTTCTTCTCCCTTTTCTCTCCATCCTCATCAGCCCTCCCCCTCCCCCGCCCCTCCTTATTTTGGTCGGAAAATAAATAGTGAAGACCTGGAGCGCTGTCCTAATGATAATGGTGAAGGACTCTAGACGGGTAGTACTCTCTCTCTCTCTCTCTCTCTCTCTCTCTCTCTCTCTCCAATTATTTTTCTTTTGTATTTTGACTTAAGTTTCTGAATTAATTTGTGTTTACCTTCTTCTTTCACCCTTGTTACTCCAACACACAGACACAGAGACACAGACAGACACACACACAGACACAGAGACACAGACAGACACACACACACACACACACACACACACACGAGAGATACCTTGACCCTCCTCCCTCTCTCTAAACATGCAGGTCCTACTCCCACATATCCAGCACCCCTCATTCATCCCTCTCTCTAAACATGTAACTCCCTCCCACACACACACACACAGAACCCTTTTATCCCTCCCACTCTAAACATGTTGGATTCCACACGCCCCTCCCCCACCTCCTGTACAGTACACACACTCTATCCCTCCATCTCGATATGCAAACGGCATCTTCACTCACACAAACCACTTTAGAAATCCCTCCTACCCCTTCCCCTACCCCTCCCCCTTCCCCTTCCCCTTCCCCTTCCCCTTTCCCTTCCCTCGTCTTTGTGTTTGTCTTCTTCTTTTTCTTGCCCAAAACATCATACACCATGACCAGAACACCCAATCTCTATTCCATCTCTTTTCCCTGCTCTCCCTTTCGTTTCCCTTTCTCCTCCTCCACCCCCTCCTCCAGATCTTACCCTTATCTATCCCCCCCTTTTCCTCTTCCTCATCCTCCTCTATCTACTCCTTCTCTTCCTCTTTCTCTTCCTCATCTTCCTCCTAATCCTCCTCCTCCTCCTCCTCCTTCTCAACGTGCCTAAGACTCCATATTTCATGACCAGAGCGTCAAGGCAGGCAGGCAGGGACCAGGTAATGTATTGATCGCAGGTCTGGGGGTGTCGCCAACTGTTTGTTTGGTCGCACCTGCCCGCCTGCGATGAGCTACATTACTCTACCTGGAGACCATCTAATTTCCGGACACGAACCCGAAACCTAACTCTTATTATAGATTATCTTACCCTGTCCTAATCTAACCCAGACAACTTCTACCATAAACCTAAGTTAATTTACTCTAATCTAACCTAACTAACCCTTAATTTAACTAAGCATATTGTAACTTAAATAACACCTAATCATAATCAACCTGAACTAACTAAATCAAACACGTAGTATAACCACATTCTCGCTCTTAACATGGATATTCGGGTTCGGTTCTGGGTTCGAGTCCGGGAGGTTTAATTTGGTCCTTTCCTAAGTTAACTCGCAGGTGTCGTGTTGTGGTGAGAGACAAGTGAGGATGGGAGTTGTCTGCAGGAATGAGAACACTGTGTATATTCCAGAGATGTATAGTGTGAGGAATTAGACCTAGAACAATGGTTTCTGTCTGTCTGTGCACCTTGAACTTTCTTCCCATCTGCCTCTTTATCTCATTCAAGCTTTATTCACCTCACTCTTTCTCTCTCTCTCGCTTTCCTTCATCTTATTATTTCTCTCTAGCAGGCATATACCACTCGTTTAACCCCCTGGGTCAAATAGCCTCATTAACCATTGTGTCTTTTCACTACCTGTATCCTGCAACGCGTTAAATAAACACCTGGAGTTTCTGACGCAATATTATGTATGATAAATAGTCTTTGAAAATTGCGCTAAATTATACCTCAGGGAATTATAGCATTAATTAATGAGGTCATTCTTCTGCTGGAGGTATTTTTACACAGGCAAACTTAGAGCTAATGCTAGAGTTTGTTTGTATTACAGGTGATGGTAGCGTATTAAAACACCGTAAATTACAGTTCAGGTAAGGTAGTTGTTTACCTGCTGGACATTTCACTAGTCAGAGGCTGCGTTTAGGAGCGTCATGGGAAGTTTACAAGCCGATAGTGTAATTCTGTGGAAGTTATATATGGGCGATAGGGAGAGATTCTCGAGTGAGTTGTTCCCTGATTGGTTCTTTCCTGTTTATAGACACCTTTAAGGATGGCATAACATCATATCCCTTATGTTTTCCTGTTGTGTATATGAGCAACACTTGCGTCATGCAGCTTCTGGGTTTATAAACATATAGCACAAATGTCATCAACTCTTTGGTCACAAAATTACAAAACTACTAGTCATGAATTCGCGACGTGTACAGATACAACATATGTTTCTTTATCTTCAGTGAAATAAATAAATAGGAATATTAGTGTATCCTTAGGTAATAGAACTCTATCTCGTTAAAGAACTGACAAAGTTCTACGTGATGTATTGTGAGGTAGTTCATGATTACCGGAGGGTATGTGGCCAGAGAGAGAGAGAGAGAGAGAGAGAGAGAGACTAAGTATACCTGCAGGCAGAATGTAATTAGGAAATGGACCGTCAGTATCATACTGCCTCTCTCATCATCATTTGTTTGTTTGTTTGTCTAAATCTCACTCACTCTCCCCGACATCTACTCTCACCATCATCCTCATCATTCTACCCTCCATATCATCCTACTAACTATCCCCACCTATCCCACAGCAACTCCCACACGCCTTTCCCATCATCCACATCCCTTGCCCCTTCT
Organism: Homarus americanus; assembly: GCF_018991925.1. Taxonomy (NCBI): domain Eukaryota; kingdom Metazoa; phylum Arthropoda; class Malacostraca; order Decapoda; family Nephropidae; genus Homarus; species Homarus americanus. The sequence continues at coordinate 14,019 of NW_024757837.1, read as the reverse complement.
CTCTCCCACACTCGCTCTCTCTACCTCTCCCACATTCACTCTCTCCACCTCTCCCACACTCGCGCTCTCCACCTCTCCCACACTCGCTCTCTCCACCTCTCCCACCATCCGCACCACTTCCCCACCAAAATTAGTTCCTACAGTTCTCTTCTGATAAGTTCCAGAATGAATTACATGTTTTTTTTCGTACCTCTACTTCTAAACTTCATTACATCTAACGCATTACATTCGCCTTTCCCAAGCAGCTTCCCTATTCTTGTAATTTGTTTTAGAAGCCAAGTTTCATTTTTTTCTTTGAAGTTCAGACTCGACCCAGGAGTGTCGGGAGGCTCTCTTTCTCACACACACACACACACACACACACACACACACACACACACACACACACACACACACACACACACACACTTATCAATTCTCAACTAAATTAAGAACTTTGGCACACTTGGTAGTTTGGACGAACCTCTAGAAACATCAGGTCGTATGTTTAGTATGAGGTGATCCCCTTTTGAGGTTTGTTGAGCCCGATTACACTCACGTTGCATTGACCGAAAAAAAATCCACGTCCTTTTGAAGAATATTCTTAACAACTACTCGATTAAGAGACAAATCCTTTACGTTTTTGTATTACTTAGCTTGATCCACACCTTTCATATTCCGCGACGATTTATATATATTTTTTTCAATTCTTCGTTTTTTCATTTTAGGAACGAGTTTCTGGAGTCCTCTCACGACCATTTCCAGCATCCACTCCGCTTAGATTGACACGAGTCTATTGATTTTAAAGTTGAGTGAGAATTCGCCACTTCCCCCCCCCCCTCCCTTTGTCGGGGTAATGTTCAGTGCTTTGACTATTCCATGTCCTGACCTGCTGACATTTTGCCACTTGCCTTCCTTTTTCAGTGAGAGATTTTACTTTTTTTTTCGGTTCAATGGTTGTGATCGAACGTTTTATCGCCACTTTATGCTCTAACCTAACCTAACCTAACCAAACAAAACCTAATTTACCTATACCTAACCTAACCTAACCTTTTTACACTTGTCTTCGTCCCCCTCTGTTCATAGGCTTTTGCATTATTAATATTTTCCATTTCTCCATATCAACATTTCTATGTGTGTGTGTGTTTGTGTGTGTGTGTGTGTGTACATATTTTATTATCATGGGTTATAAATGATGATAATAATAGTGTCCATTAAGTGGATTTTGGCTGAGGTAAACAAACTCTGGCTGGCTGATACCTGTATTAGTAGGGTGTGTCATAGGAGGGAAGATCAGCTAAAACTAATGGCCCATCACTTTTTTGGTAGATTTTAGTATATATAAACAGAAAATAATTTCAGTTTCAATATTTTGCAACCTTTTGCTAGGTAAATTTTAGCGTGAAATTTATCGAAAATCTAACGTACAGCTGCATTAGTGCATTACAATTAAATAGTAAACATTGCTTTCTGACTTCATTCTTTAACAACCCAACTAACAATATTTTTTCTGTTTCAGATTCTGATGCATTTATAAGTTGATAATATTTGCGATGGCTGCTTGTGTCAGGACGAGGAACCAAAAATCCAGCCATCTCAGTCACTATCTTGGGTCTGGGGGAGAGCTCCTGAAGTCGGAGTTGCCTACATTGAGAGATGCTTTGAGATACGGTGTTTTAATCAGGCAAATCAGTGAAAAGAACCAAAGAACTTATACAAACAAAGACATTGCCAGTGATATGACCAAAGCTGTCTTGGCACAGTACACTCTGGCTAACGCTCAGTTCAATCCTCCAGTCATAACAAGTCAGAAGAAGATTAGTGAGAGACTGCTAGCCAGTTGGGAAAAGGCAAGAGATATCTCTCTTGGGAGAGGAAAACTTGCAGTTAAGGACAGCTTTGCCAAGCAACTGGACCAGCTATTTGAAATAATTACTTGCAAGTGCCCAATTGTTCTCTGTCCTGAGTTTGGATGCGATCGTGACTGTAAATCCGAGGCCCACATCTCCTGTATTTGCAAGCGTGAACTGAAGATTCCAGATTGAATCCTGGCATTTGTCAAAGCACAGAGAGAGAAGACTGGCAGTATAGGGGCTCTCATGATTTCTAGCCAAGATATTCCGGAGTCCAAGAGACAGGAGGCTGCCACAGAGAGACAGAAGAGGAGAAGAGTCGCCGAGGAAATGAGACTTGAGAAGGCCCAGGGTGAGGTAAAAAAGGCCGATGATTGGAGTCAAGCTGATTCAGAGCTTAATGACTTCCCCATGGCTGATCCGAGTGCTGACCAGGAGAATGGTGACTTTGTCCCTAACCCAGAAAATAATGATCCCAAACCTTCCAGGCATAAGAATCGAAATAGGAAAGATATCCCGAGCATAGCTCTGGCCAGCATGCGACACCACACTGGTCTCAGAGAAACTGCAGGCAGATAATAGCAACAGTTGCTCTGGCTTCTGATTTGGTGGTTTGATAACACCTGATGATGGTCAACAAATGGTGATATAGAACATGTAACAGCAAGGAGAGCTCAGGAGCAGTTTGTCAGTAACCTAGAAGAGGAGTTTGATAATGGGATAAGAGAAAATGGAATCAATTGTTTGTTCTTTGATGGGAGAAGGGATGACACTAAAGTGTTCATGAAAGTTGGAGATTCTGACAAGTTGTTCCCTGCCATGGTGAAGGAGGAACACTACTCCTGCTGCAGTGAACCAGGAGGGAAGTATTTGTGGCATTTCACTCCAGAGAAAGATGACATCAGGAAACCAGCTGAGATAATGGCAGATAACATTGTGAACTGGCTCAGGAGAGAGGAACGTAGACCAGGACCCTGCAGGCCATTGGAGGACAGCACCAACACGAACACAGGGGGGCAAGGGGGGGTCATACAGTGGATAGAGCGGAAGATTGGGAGGAAGCTGGTCTGGATTGTTCGTGACCTCCACACCAACGAGTTGCCACTCAGACATCTGATCCAGGAGCTGGATGGCAAGACTCTTCAAACAACAGATGGTCTGGTCCTCTTGGCAAGATGCTGGACTCTGCCACTGAGTTAGAAATAAATCCGAGCTTTGAAAAAATCACAGTTGGCCTCCACTAGTTGAGCTTGCACATACTGTCATTGACGACCAGCAATTGAGCAGTACTATGGTCACATGATTTGCAGTGCCATCAAAACTGGGGTCATGCCTGATAGACTTGCTTACCCGTGCAGATAGGTCCTGTCCGAAGATTTCAGGTGGGCTCACAACGGCCTTCAATTTGCAGAATTTGGGTCGCTCATCATAAACTGAAAGGGAACCAGCTTCACAACCTGAGACTTATTGTCCAATTCATCGTGAGTGTCTACTTGCCAAATTGGTTCAACACCAAGGTCAAGTCATCGTTCTCCGAAGGTCCGAGGCATGTTCTCTTCCAGTTTGAGCTCCTGAGGAGTCAGCCAAGGAAGGTTGTTCAGATTGTGGAGCAGACTGTGAGGAGATCTTCCTGGTATGCTCATCCTGAGGCAGTTCTGCAGACAATGCTCTGCAGTAAGGATGAGGAGGAGAGAAGAATGGCAGTCAAAAAGATCTTGGATATGAGACTTATGAGAGGATCTGGGCATGACGAGTCAGTTGGTGACGATTCCTTAAGGGTCAGGAAGACTCCTGAAGTCAATCTAGGTGCCAAGACCCTCACTGATCTCATAGATCTGGATAACATCCAGGCTGGCAGTGAGCCCCCTCTTACCTGCAGCCTCACCAATGTTCAAGTCAGAGCTTCCCTAGACAACTTATTTTATGTCCCTGCTCACCTCTGCAGACACCCAGGAGAGGAGCTGCTAGTACAGCGTGAGCGAGGCCAGCAGTCACGCAGTACAGCCAGGGAGAGGAGGGAAGGCTAGACCCGAGCTCAGGTGGTCGCTAGGAGGATGAGTAGAAACATAGAAGCAAGAAAAAACATACCTCTTATGGTGCAGCAACACCGGGTCAGAAAGTAGTAAAACCGGTTTTTGTATTTGATGATTTTGTTTCTAAAGGAATATTAAATTTAATAAATGTGTCAATATTCCAAGCCTGTTTCACTATTCTGGATCATTTTCATCCTAATAAATTTACCTGATACATTTACTTTACTTTAAATAAGCTATTTAGTGGTGTTGGTAAAAGGGTGGGAATACTGAATTTTCATAAGATTTCAAGTTAAAATTTACCTAGCAAAAAATAAAAACCTTTCAAATCTGAAGATATCACATGATTCTGCACATAGAACTACATCATTAATACCATGGGCCGATTTTTCAAACTCAAAAAAAAAATTCGCCTAAACCCACGTCCCTAATACAGTGTATTAGGGACGTGGGTTTAGTGTGGTGCAACTCTTTTGTGGGGTCTCATTAATTCTGTCTGTCTGTTTGTCTGTCTGTGTCTCTGTCTGTCTGTCTGTCTGTGTCTCTGACTGTGTCGTTCTTTGAGCCTCTCCTGAGACGTTGGTGGTACAAGACTTCGTCCCGGGCACAACAACTCTTCCCTTTCCCATTATCTCCTGGACTCAGCTCCTGGTGGGGTACTCTCTCTCTCGCGCGCGCTCTCTCTCTCTCTCTCTCTCTCTCTCTCTCTCTCTCATCTTTCTGTTTCATTGTTTTATTTACTAATTATATCTTCCTCTTTCTCCTCCCCTCCATTCTCCTCCCCTTTCTCCACTCAATCACATTTTTCTTCTTCTCTTAGCTCATCTCTTCCTTCTTTATCCCCTCTAGCTTCATCCCTTCTCCTCCTCCTCATCTTATCCTATTCATTTTCTTTTTCCCCTCTTCCTCCACTTACCTCCTCTTACCCTCTTTCCTCCACTCACCACCCCTTACCCTCTCTTCTTCTCCTCTTCCTCCCTGTCTCTCTCCTTTATAACTCAATTCCATCTCCTCTCCCACTCACCACCTCTTCTTTCTTCTCCCCCTACCTCCTCTTACCCACTTCCTCCTCTTCCCCAGCTCACTTCCATATCTCACCTCCTCCTCCCCCTCCTCTTCCACTCACCTCTCTCGGATCCTTCCTCTCTCGTCCTCTCCATCACGTTTCCTTCAACTCCAGGTCCTTGTACATCTACCCTCAGGGAGCGACTTGTTTTGGGAGGACGGTAAACTTAGGGAAAGAGACAGAGACAGAAAGAAATAGAGACAGACATAGAGAGAGAGACAGACAGAAATAGAGAGAGACAGATAAAGTCAGGAAAAGAGAGAGAGAGAGAGAGAGAGAGAGAGAGAGAGAGATGTATCCTAGAAAACAGCATCGCAAGGGAACATTCTACAAAGTAATATGTCATGAGAAGTGAAATATGTTGGTGGTTTGTCATATGTTTGTGTGTGTGTCATCAGGATATATCCCACGATGGGGCGTGTTTTAGAGACAAACGGCCCTTACATATACTATATTTCATAGAGGTTTTTCTTATGGATACATATGTGTGTGTGGAGATGTGTGCTTTAGAGAGTTTGTGTCTTGGAGATGAATGGCCAATGTGTGTGAGTATGTAAGAGTCCCTTGAATGAGACTGTTCTGTAGTGGGGCTTTCGAGTATGTGTTCCTTGGAGGTGAGTATCTTGGAGATATATGTAGTTTTCGAGTATGTGTCTTTGGATATGTAGCTTTCCAGTATGTGTTTATGGTGTTGAGTGTCTTTCAAAATCGTATCCATCTGAAACATAATCCCACGTCTATGTATCTCTCAGCATAAGTCCAAGAGAGAAATATTCTTGAGGCGTATAATTCGAGGATTTTGTGAATGCCCGAGCTTTTGGTATTTACTCGTGTATACCCAGGTTCAGGGACAGGTCTTAAGATCACGTGACCTGGATTGATAAGTGGCACACCATTCGTGATTTTGTATATCAACTTCTTAGTGAAACTGACCAAGCCCAAAAAAGAAGGTTAAATGCCAAATTTAATGCTCTGTTTGACGGGAGTTACTGGACCACAGTGAGTGATCCAAATTTGTTCATAAACTTGTCATCTTATGATCTACAGACAAATGAGAAACTTGTTCTTGGTTTTGGAAAGAAGTTTTCTATCACTCAACGGTGTGTTAATCCGCTTACTATTGCTAAAGGTTTAATCAACCTGGAAAAGAATAAGTCGTCAGATGTTACAAATGAAGATATTTCCATAGCTAAAGGCTGTATACATAGTGTTTTACATAAGAAATTTGTTTCAAACATTCCAAAAAGATTTGAAACAGCCTTGATAAACTTGAAAAGAAATAAGAATATCCATATTACCAAGGCTGATAAGTCTAATGCTATTGTTATTTTGGATAAAAGTGACTACAATGATAAGATGAATTCATTACTTAGTGATGAAGGCACGTATTGTGAGCTTACGAAAGATCCCCTGGAAAATATTAATAAGTTATCAAATTCCAAAATGAAGATGTTATTGAAAAAGAACCCCGATCTCATTAAACAGCTCTCTCAAATCAATCCCACTTTACCTTACATGTATGGATTGATCAAAACACACAAGCCTAACAATCCATTACGTCCTATCGTGAGTTCTGTGGGTTCTGTTACTTACAAATTATCCAAGTGGCTGGTAAAGATGCTTTCCCCTCTTACAGGCCAAATATCTAATTCACATATGCACAATAGCAGTGATTTAATTGATAAACTCAGGAAACACAATGAACCTTGCGAATTAATAAGTTTTGATGTAAATTCACTGTTCACTAGAGTACCTGTGAAAGACTTACTTTCATTTCTCAAAGATAAATTACAACTGTTAGATTTAACTATTGAACATGATACTTTCCTGAAATTGATAGAGTTATGCGTAACTGACAATGTGTTTAGAGCAAATGGGAAGTTCTACAAGCAAATATTTGGCATGAGCATGGGTAATTGTCTTTCTGCTCCTCTAGCTTGTATTTATATGGAGTTTTTTGAGTCTAGATTACTACCCAATATAGTGGACTTTATTCCTCTATGGTATAGATATGTAGATGATGTTCTTTGTCTTTGGCCTAGAAACAGTGACCCATTGGAATTTTTAGACAAGCTTAATGATATTGTCCCAAGTATCACATTCAAAATTGAAAGAGAAATAAATGGATCCCTTCCATTCCTTGATATGCTTATCACGAGAAATGGCCAAAACTATAAATTTAAGGTATATAGAAAGCCCACACAGGTAGACAGTTTCATTCACTTTTTATCGAATCACCTTGAGTCTACCAAAATGTCAGTATTTTCTGCTATGTTCTTAAGATGTCTGCGTATTTGTGACTCTGAATTTATTGACGATGAATTGAAACACATTCGTTCCATTGCACAGAAACTCGGGTACCCTTCTGTGTTTGTTGATCGTTGTTTTAAAAGGGCTAAAAAATCCTTTCATTCCTCTCAAACCAGACAAGTTCCTACACTTAAGAATATTTTGACTCTGCCCTATCGTAATGAATTTGTCCCCTTAGTTCGGTCCCTCAAGCTTCTAAATACTAATGTTGTTTTCAAGTATGACTCTACCATTACCAATATGTTAATAAGGAATAGCCCAAGTTTGAATGTAAATGGAAGTGTTTATTGTATTCCATGTAGCAAATGTAATTGTAATTATGTAGGACAAACAGGAAAAACACTGCAGCTCAGAATCAAACAACATAAGTATAATATCAGAACAGCATCTGAAAGCAGTGCCTGGCAACGATTTTATGGCAACGACTACCTGTACTGTCGCGACGGAGTACACTTTGGTCTCAGGAGGGTAAAGACGTTAATTGTACCCTGAGCGTGAAATTGTCACCAAGGGGTTTTCGCCAGTAGAGAGGGTCGGGAAAATAGAGTAAAAAAGAAGGAGGTCCTGGAAGTAGGAACAGAAGTAGATAATGCTGAAAATATAGTTAGTCATAATAACAAACATCAAAGTAATAAATGTAAAACAGATAGAAACGGAAGAAATATATTATAAGGTTTATTATACCAATAGTAGAAGCCTGTGTAACAAAATGGACCAGCTCAGGGCCATTGTTAGTAAAGAGAACATAGATATAATTGCAATAACGGAAACATGGATAAATTCAAACAGCAAGCATTTTTTTTAGCAGAATTTCATATTCCAGGATATAACCTATTTAAATTTGACAGAGTAGGAAGGAGAGGGGGCGGTGTAGCAGTGTATATCAGGGTGTCATTAAAAAGCTGCAATAAATCAAACATTAAAACAAATAGCGACAATGAAAGTATTTGGGTAGAGATTGGTGAGGGCAATGAGTCCGTAGTCATTGGTGTTATATATAGACCACCTAATTTGAGTAGGAACGATGGTAAATTGCTATGGGAGGAAATAAAGAAGACATCTGATAGAAACAATGTATGTATTCTAGGCGATTTCAACTTTTCAGGCATAGATTGGAAAAATCAACTTAGCAATAATGAATCTGAAGATTTTCTAGAAGCAGTACAATATAGTTTTTTATATCAATTCATAAACTCGCCCACTAGAGGAAATAATATCCTCGATTTAGTTCTCAGTAATAATGAAAATCTAGTAAAAGATGTTGGGATTGGAGACGAACTAGGAAACAGTGATCATAAAGCCATATATTTTAACATAATATGGAATGGCAGGAAGAAGGAAAATTCAGCCTTGATCCCGGATTTTAGGAAGGCTAATTACGGTAGCTTAAGGAGAGACCTAAGGGATGACCTATGGTCAAAAGATTAATCCCCCACACCTCCGAAACTGTCAACTTAGGACGGGATAACCCGAATTTAATTTAGCAGCTACTTATGAACAATTTATTGGACAATCAATAATGCCCAAAATAAACACATCCCTAAAAGAAAATTCAGATCGATACGGAACCAACCAAAATGGATGAATAAGACTCTTAGATCTTCTAGGAAAAGAAAGGAGTATATAGAAAAGTTAAGAAAGGCGAAAATCACTTACTTGGTTACTATCAGAACCTAACAAGACAGGTAAAACAGAAATTAGGAAAGCAAAGAGAAATTATGAAATCAAGGTAGCAAACGAATCGAAAAATAACCCCAAAGCTTTTTATCAACTGTATAAATCAAGGTTAGAGATACAATAGGTCCCCTTAAAACTACGACAGGAGAAATGACTGATGATGAGTTAGAAATGTGTAGTACGTTAAATAGTCATTTTCGCTCCGTATTCACAAATGAAAACCTAGCACAGTTTCCAGAAGTTCATAAGGTATATAACAGTATAGAAAATATGTTGATGAATATCAATATTACTAGTAACGATGTGCTTAAAGTAATTAACAAACTGAAGCCTCATAAATCGCCTGGTCCAGAGGTATATGCTAGAATATTAAAAGAATGTAGAGATGAGTTGAGTAATCCATTAGCAGTTTTATTTAATAAGTCATTAGAATCGGGCCTAGTGCCAGAAGCTTGAAACTTGCAAATGTAGTTCCGATTTTCAAAAGGGTGATAAATCAATAGCATCAAATTACCGTCCCATTAGTCTCACGTCAATCATAGGCAAGTTGCTAGAGTCAATTATTGCTACAAAAATCAGAAGCCACCTTGAAACATTCAACTTAATTCATTCTTCTCACGGGTTCACCCAGGGACGTTCTTGTCTCCAAATTTGCTAGCTTTTTCTCAGAAGTATATGAAGCGGTAGATAATGATAAGTCATATGATATAATTTAGATTTCAGTAAAGCATTCGATAGAGTCCTCATGAGAGATTGATAAGGAAGGTAGAAGCACATGGAATAGGTGGATCAGTATTAAAATGGATTAGGTCATGGTTACTGGTAGGAAACAAAGAGTCAGCATAAATGGATTAAAGTCAGACTGGGTGCGGTCAAAAGCGGAGTTCCCCAGGGATCTGTATTAGGCCCTCTGCTGTTTGTTATATTCATTAATGATCTTGATTTAGGCATAACTAGTAGGATTAGTAAATTTGCAGATGATACCAAAATGGGGAGAGTGATAAATTCAGACAGTGACTTTGAACACCTTCAAAGAGATCTAGATACCTTACATGAGTGGTCAGTAGACTGGCAAATGAATTTTAATACTGATAAATGCAAGGTACTACAGATAGGGAAGACGAATACAAACGTTAAGTATAAACTAGGTAACACGGAAATAGAAACTCAGTTTGTGAAAAAGATCTGGTGTATTTGTTAGCAACGACTTGAAACCTAGAAAACAATGTATTAGCGTTCGCAACAAGGCAAACAGGATTCTTGGGTTCATATCTAGGTCTGTGAGTAACAGAACTGCTGACGTTATCTTGAAACTTTACCTAGCATTAGTGAGGCCACACATGGATTATGCGGTTCAGTTCTGGTGTCCTTATTATAGAATGGACATAGATTCTTTGGAGAGAGTACAAGAAGAATGACAAAAATGATCCATAATATTAGAAACCTTCCATATGAAGAAAGACTGAAAAGCTTAGGCTTACATTCATTAGAGAGGCGTAGAGTTAGGGGAGATATGATAGAGGTGTACAAGTGGGTAAGTGGGATTAACAAGGGTAAAATGGAAGATGTTCTGAAGCTCAGTAATAACGAAATAGAACAAATGGCTTTAAATTAGATAAATTCCGATTCAGAAAGGATATAGGCAAGCACTGGTTTGGTAAATAGAGTTGTGGATATGTGGAATAGGCTACCGAGTGCTATAGTAGGATCGGGGACGCTAGGGAGCTTCAAGACGAAGTTGGATAGGCACATGGAAGTGCTGGGATGGGTGTGAAAGGGATCTGCCCTGTATGGGCCAATCGGCCTCCTGCAGTATCCCACTTTTTTATGTTCTTATGTTCTTATGTTCTTATGTTCTTGTTCGTTCATGTTAGGAATAATAATCACCCCATTGCTTGGGAAAAAAGCTTGGAAGTATTTAAATCATCTTGTGTCACAGAAAGACTTCTGGTTGAAGCTAGTTTGATTAAGGAATTAAAATCAATAAACCTTAGTGATGGTCAGTTCAAAACTGATAATATGTTACATAAATTTATTTGTCAGTGGCCCAAGGTTAAAAATGCTTCGAAAACCTTTGATCTAGATGTATCATAGTTATTTTGTGGGTCCCTTATTTTTGACCTGACCTGACTAGTTACGTCACCCCCCTTCTCTTAAGCTCCTCTACGTGTGTGTTGGTGTGGGGATTAGTGGATGACATCATTATGACCTGACCTCATGTTTTTAAGGTCACCCTGTATATTTAAGCCTCTCTCTGTCCATGTAGTCCAGTTGCCTCTGAAGATGTCTTGAATAAAGACGAAATCTAAGGTGCTCCGTTGTTTCCATTTTCCCGTGTGATTTTATCAAGATATATATATATATATATATATATATATATATATATATATATATATATATATATATATATATATATATATATATATATATATATATTCCACTGGCTTCGTTCCGGGGAGGAAACTTGTAAGGCTTGAGACGTCATCTGGTACATCTTTCCTGATATTTTATCCACAAGAAATATTTGATGCTGCGTTGGAATTTTGCTAAATCTTCCAATTATACAATGATGTTTATATCTGTTTAAGTGGTTCATGTGTTTGTTATTATATTTCTTACTGTCTAATACGCCAATCAATCCTACCTTACGTCATTATATAAAGTAGAGATTAGCGTATATCTAAATTACCTACTGAAAAAATTAAGGTATATTGATTTTAAGAAAGTTTATCCTTTTTTTTTTTTAGAATTTCGTCAACGCTGTGGTTAAATGGAAAAGAAAATTACCTACCGTAAAAAGTTTGAAATTTAAGCCAACTTCCTTGGGCAAAATTTGTTGAGGAAAGTTGCATACCTCTTGATAAGATTTGTGTACAGTGTCTGATGAGTTGAAAGGGCTTTTGATTAGCCTATCAGATATTTTATAAGTAAGGTTCATTATTATCACATGAGCTGCATAAACTGTCGACATCATTATGGAGATGATGAGCAGAATTATTTTGCCGATAATGATAATAATAATAATAATAGCGATAATAATAATAATAATAATAATAATAAAGAAAACAATAACGGCTTGAAATTGCATTTTTCAGTGTTAAAAAATTTGCATACATGCAGAGTACTGATGACCGTATGTAAAAGTATTAGCATTTTTTTATAAAGTTCCCTGACTTTTGTTTAAAAAAATGCGCAAAAAGTTTTACACAATTTCCCCCAAAAAAGTCATAGTACTTCATTGTTATATAATATTCTTTCGTTAATATGGAGAGACTTTCATAGCCAGGGAACTTGTTCAATAGTACAGGTCCCTCCCTCCCTAACTCCCTCCATCCATCTATCCTCCACCCACCTCTCTCCCTGTCCCTCTGCTTATCCTCTCATCCACGCTGTCATGCATTCCATTATCTCATTAAGCCATGCATTTACACACACACACACACACACACACACACACACACACACACACACACACATACACACACACACACACACACATCATCATCACACACACACACATTGCGCACACACAATACGATCGCATGCACACATCATCATCATCATCACACACATACACACATCATCATCATCACACACACACACATACACACACACACACACCCACACACACACAAACGACACACATACACACACAAACACACCACATCACCGCACGCACACACACACACACGCATGCTACTACCGCACGCATTTCCGCTATCATCACACACACACACACACATTGTCATCATCATCATCACTACATATTACTGTATCATACACACATACACACATACACACACACACACACACACATACACACATACATAGAGCACACACACACACACATGCTACACACACATATATACACATCACGCACACACACACACACACACACACACACACACACACACACTGATTTATATAGAGTTGGGTGGAGAAAGATAAAGGAAAGGATAATAAGGATAATGAAAGATAGAGAAGAGATAGGTAGTTCCTCTTAATGAAGGGATTTTGGAGACAGAAAGAGACTAAGATCATAGACGGAAGAGATAAGATTAAATGGGAAATAGAGACGCGCCAGGTAATGAAAGACAGAGACAATATTATAAGCGAGTTCTCCCAGATATATAAAGTGAGAGAAAGAGAACAAGACGAGGTGAGGAAAAGTGAAGTGGAAGAGAGAGATATTTGGGGGAGATAAGAGGTAATTGAAGATAGGTGAACTGAGAGGAGAGAAGAGAGATTGAAGGAGGCAGATAATAATGAGACAATGAGATATAACGAAGGAGATGATGAGAGGTAACGATAGAGAGAGAGAGAAGGGAACTACTGAGATATACTGAGGAAAATATCTACCTGTCCTACCTACATCCTTATCTACCTGTATTATTATGTACCTGTATCATTACCTACCTGTATTATTATCTATCTGAATTATCTATCTGTATCATTACCAGTATTATCTACCTATCATTATCTACCTGTATTATCTACCTGTATAATTATTTATCTACTATTTTCTACCTGTATTATCTACTAGAATAATTTTCGATCTACATAAGAATATACCTGCATTTTCACCTGAGTTATCGATCTACAGTTCTACACCTACTCTATCATCCCCTATCATCTACATGTACTCAACCACCACCCAAACAACAAACAAAAACAGAAACAAACAGTATTAATCACATACGAGCAAAAAACAAATTAATTCCAGTTTCTTGGTTTTTTTTCATCTAATCTCATAGTTAATTAAACCATTGCATTATGTTTCCTGCGGCTGATAATAATTATGTTATTTTCCTCGATAATCTCTCTTATATTTAACTGTCTTTAAGTTCAGTGTTAATTAAATAGCGAAATGTAACTCCGTAAAACATATTGGCAATTATACTGTTTATGCCTCAGTGTCCAAAATAATAAGTATAACACAAATTGGTGGTCATTATTAGGGGTGTGTATGTGTTTTATTAGGTGTCAGGGGGTGAGTGCGTGAGAGGAGTGTTAGTATGGTGGGGAGTGTGTGGGGGTGTTAGTATGGTGGGGAGTGTGTGGGGGTGTTAGTATGGTGGGGAGTGTGTGGGGGTGTTAGTAT
>NW_024757836.1:0-11758 GCF_018991925.1 Homarus americanus | reverse complement strand
AATAAAACAAGCATCTTTATTAACCCATGAGCTGTGAGTCTTCATTATATACTTCAACATTACTGTAAACTAAGGCTAGAGAGGGTGTGTACAGTACTAGTGGAGCCAAGACGAGAAGGTATTTCAAATCCCTAAAGGGTTTTACAAGTGGAGAGTCTTACAAGTGGAGGGTCTTACAGGTGGAGGATTTTAATAAGGATAGATACAGCAAGTCTTACAGTTGAATCACCCAAGTCGAGGAAAACTCTTAAGAGTCATGTAACTTCTACCTGGTGTTACCTGTAACCAAGCTAAGGTATATGTAAGAAGAATATTATCTCGTTACTATCCATTCCTCTTCCACTTTCCTGCGAGGTGGTGTATTAATAGGCACAGATATACCCACACATCCGTAATCCTAACCCATCCCAACCCAACCCAACCCTATCCTACCCCCAGCTTCACCACAGTACACAAAGTCATTTTTGGTATCAGAGTGACGCATAAACACCCTGTATCGCCTAAGACACATTTGAATCGGATGGTTCGTTGACGGTTTTATTTCTTCGGTATAAACCAGTGAAGCAATTAGTTCGTGGGAACAGTGAGTCAAAATACTTCACATCAGCTTCGTTTACGACCTCCAGCTGATATTTACTTCTTTTGTCTATATCAATCACATTTTATAATGAAAACAAAAATATGGTTAGTTACTTAAAAATGAAAAAAAATCATACTTAGATACTTAAGAGTGAGGAAAAAAGATACTTAAGATACTTAAAAATGAAAACACTCTTTGATACTTAAATTAGGACAAAATAAACGGACATAAAGATTTAACTATGAGCGGTGGATATTACGACATGTACCGGCTATCAATACAGAGGCGCTATTTAGCCGTGAAGTTCTCTCAGAAACACAAGACAATATGTGGTCACGTAAAAATTTCAGGTTAATTTTTAACACCATCTGTCATTTTAAACCTTGGCACCTGTAGATTAAGAAAATATATGGTGATATTTTTTCTGATGGGATAAAGGTCGTATTTGTCCAGAGAAGTAAGAGAGGAAAAAATCACTTGAGAGGCATGACGCACAGAGTGTCTAAGGTGATAAAGGATCATATACTACCATTTGGGTTTTCAAATTAAGTTCATTACATAAAATATCAAACTCATAAAGATTACAAAAGAACAGAACACCATAAGCTCTCTACAGCTATTGTCAGCCATCAATATGCTGATGTACAGAAGCTACACAATGTTATTGGTGACTGTAATCCCAGGAAAATGATGCTCTTTTAAACTTGGTAACTGGAGCTGTAATGCCAGAAAATGCCAAATATGACACCTATAGCAGGCAGAGATAAATACGTACCATAGGTTCTTGGTTGAAGGAAATCAGTATTGTTATCCATTGAGCATCTGGGAAAAAAGATGTCAAGCATCTTTTTGTCGTAAGCGCAAATATACATCAACCACTAAATCAAGTATTTCATAAGTTATAGAACTTAAAGAGACATACAGTATATGCATCACAGAAGGGCAGCACTGTACATATCAAGTCACCAGACACTGATGTTTGCATATTAAGCAGCCCTAACTTGGAGAGAAAATGCAGTACCAGCGGATAACAGGAACTGGTGAGCGACACATTGGGCAGAGAGTTCACAGGTTTCTATGCCTTCACAGGATTCCACCGGTTGGAAAATGGCAAAGGAAAGAAAGCATGTTGTTATCTTTACGAAATCTAACACAAAAGTCCTAGAGGCCCAAGATGTTGAGTAGACCAAATGCCTCCAGCAGACATGTATATTGGGCTAGAGGAATTTGTATTTAAGCTCTACTGTCCACGAATGACTTTCACTAAACTGTCAAAACTTAGATGGCATCTCTTCAAGAAAACGCAGGCAGAAGCTGGAGAACTACCAGCGACTGCAGCAACTCTAAAGTATCATATATTGAGGGGAAGGTATCAAGCTCTTCTATGGTCTTGTGATGCAGACAGTGAAATGATTTCACAATTAGAGCATGGCTGAAAGATTGACAATGACTGTTTCATACTAGTAATATCAGACCAACCACCAGCTCCAGAAGCATTCACAGAACTTGTTAAATGTGGATGTGGCGTCAGGAAATGGATCATTGTCATGTTCATACAGAAAGAATCAAAGAATAGCATGACATGTCTGAGATGTAACTTTCAAGCAGATGATGAGAAATGTCAAAACAAGGTGAAGGAATTGCTGTATGCTGAAGACTCTGATGATTGAGGAATGAAGCAAATGTCAGTAAATAATAACTTGTATCAGCGCTTACGATGTAATAACACTACAAACTTTTAATAAAAACGGTGGTTCGTTTCAGATATTTATAATATGTATATGTTTAATTTGTATTTGTCTTAGCAAATACCTTATTTACGCAATCTCTTCTTTGCCAGAGACAGATGGCACATATGTGAGCAGCTATGTTTAAAATATTAATTCAGTGATAGCTATTATAACAGCATTCATGATATATTATGTTAATTTGTAATCATAATCATGTTCATAGGCTATTAGTATTGTTTTAAGTTAATTAGGACTTAATGGTATTACATCTGTGGTTCATTACGCCGCTCTTTGATAAAACTTCTTTAAAGGCATAAAACTTATAATAAACCGTTCAGAAAAAATGACACCACAGTTCCTTAACATAGTTTATAAGGATTATTATAATGTATGGTGTCAAAAATTAACATGAAATTTTTACGGGATTACTTAAGCTCCTACACTAAAACCTGCCGACCTAACCTAACCTTTTTTACCCACCTCTACCTACTTACCTAACCTGACATAATCTAACCTAACCTGAGGTAATCTAACATAACCTGACATAATCTAACCTAACCTGACATAATCTTACCTAACCTGACATAATCTAACCTAACCTGACACAATCTAACCTAACCTGACATAATCTAACCTACCCTGACATAATCTTACCTAACCTGACATAATCTAACCTAACCTGATATAATCTAACCTAACCTGACATAATCTAACCTAACCTGACATAATCTTACCTAACCTGACATAATCTAACCAAACCTGACATAATCTTACCTAACCTGACATAATCTTACCTAACCTGACATAATCTAACCTAACCTGACATAATCTAACCTAACCTGACATAATCTTACCTAACCTGACATAATCTAACCTAACCTCCCCGTCTGACATAAGCTAACCTAATCAAGCCTAACTTTCCCACCTACCGACTGTAACCTATCTACTTATTACCTACCTAATCTAACTTATCCCAACCTGACATAATCTAACCTAACCTATTGAAACTTAACTTAACCACCTACCTCATCTAACACCACTTTGTAATCTCTTTGCGCTACCGCTCACAGGATGAGTATGGGGGGCACAATAAACTAGCCTCTAAGTGGCAAAATTACAAAACTAACCTAACCTAACCCAACCTGACTTAACCGCTAGGTTAATTTAGGCTAAATATGGTTGATTCATATTTTGTTTTGACAGAAATTCCCGACAAAATAACGTATCTATATTGAGAACCACCGCCATGTTGGTTCCACGTTAACAAGACACGGATACACTACAGAATAACCCGCGTTCGTTTAACCTCAATTACTACAGTTTACTTTATAATCTTACATCACAATCTTCACTATATCTCACTTCACAATCTTCACTTCATCTCACTTTACAATCTTCACCACATCTCACTTCACAATCTTCACTACATCTCACTTCACAATCTTTACCACATCTTACTTCACAATCTTCACTACATCTCACTTCACAATCTTCACTATATCTCACTTCACAATCTTCACTACATCTCACTTCACAATCTTCACCACATCTCACTTCACAATCTTCACTACATCTCACTTCATAATCTTCACTACATCTCATTACACAATCTTCACTACATCTCATTTCACAATCTTCATTAAATCTCACTTCACAATCTTCACTACATCTCACTTCACAATCTTCACCACATCTCACTTCTCAATCTTCACTACATCTCACTTCACAATCTTCACTACATCACACTTCACAATCTTCACTACATCTCACTTCACAATCTTCACCACATCTCACTTCACAATCTTCACTACATCTCACTTCACAATCTTCACTACATCTCACTCCACAATCTTCACCACATCTCACTTCACAATCTTCACTACATCTCACTTCACAATCTTCACTACATCTCACTTCACAATCTTCATTTACATCTCACTTCACAATCTTCACTACATCTCACTTCACAATCTCACTTCTCAATCTTCACTGCATCTCACTTCACAATCTTCACTACATCTCACTTCACAATCTTCACTATATCTCACTTCACAATCTTCACCACATTTCACTTCACAATCTTCACTACATCTCACTTCACAATCTTCACTACATCTCACTTCACAATCTTCACTACATCTCACTTCACAATCTTCACTACATCTCACTTCACAATCTTCACCACATCTCACTTCACAATCTTTACTACATCTCACTTCAAAATCTTCACTACATCTCACTTCACAATCTTCACTACATCTCACTTCACAATCTTCACTATATCTCACTTCACAATCTTCACTACATCTCACTTTACAATCTTCACCACATCTCACTTCACAATCTTCACTATATCTCACTTCACAATCTTCACTACATCTCACTTCACAATCTTCACCACATCTCACTTCACAATCTTCACTACATCTCACTTCAAAATCTTCACTACATCTCACTACACAATCTTCACTATATCTCACTTCACAATCTTCATTACATCTCACTTCACAATCTTCACTACATCTCACTTCACAATCTTCACCACATCTCACTTCTCAATCTTCACTACATCTTACTTCACAATCTTCACTACATCTCACTTCACAATCTTTACCACATCTGAATTCACAATCTTCACTACATCTCCATTCACAATCTTCACTACATCTCACTTCACAATCTTCACTACATCTCACTTTACAATTTTCACATCTCACTTCACAATTTTTACATCTCACTTCACAATCTTCACTACATCTCACTTCACAATCTTCACTACATCTCACTTCACAATCTTCACTACATCTCACTTCACAATCTTCACTACATCTCACTCCACAATCTTCACCACATCTCACTTCACAATCTTCACTACATCTCACTTCACAATCTTCACATCATCTCACTTCACAATCTTCACTACATCTCACTTTACAATCTTCACCACATCTCGCTTCACAATCTTCACTACATCTCACTTCACAATCTTCACTACATCTCACTTCACAATCTTCCCCACATCTCACTTCACAATCTTCACTACATCTCACTTCACAATCTTCACTACATCTCACTTCACAATCTTCACCACATCTCACTTCACAATTTTTACTACATCTCACTTCACAATCTTCACTACATCTCACTTCACAATCTTCACTACATCTCACTTCACAATCTTCACTATATCTCACTTCACAATCTTCACTACATCTCACTTCACAATCTTCACTACATCACACTTCACAATCTTCACTACATCTTACTTCACAATCTTCACTACATCTCACTTCACAATCTTCACTACATCTCACTTCACAATCTTCACTACATCTCACTTCACAATCTTCACTACATCTCACTTCACAATCTTCACTACATCTCACTTCACAATCTTCACTACATCTCACTTCACAATCTTTACCACATCTTACTTCACAATCTTCACTACATCTCCCTTCACAATCTTCACTACATCTCACTTCACAATCTTTACCACATCTTACTTCACAATCTTCACTACATCTCACTTCACAATCTTTACCACATCTTAATTCACAATCTTCACTACATCTCCCTTCACAATCTTCACTACATCTCACTTCACAATCTTCACTACATCTCACTTTACAATTTTCACATCTCACTTCACAATTTTTACATCTCACTTCACAATCTTCACTACATCTCACTTCACAATCTTCACTACATCTCACTTCACAATCTTCACTACATCTCATTTCACAATTTTCACTACATCTCACTTCACAATCTTCACTACATGTCACTTCACAATCTTCACTACATCTCACTTCACAATCTTCACTAACACCATCCTTCATCACTACATATAACAACATCCATCATCACTACATATAACAACATCCATCATCATCACTTTATATAACACTATCCATCATCACTACATATAACACCATCCATCATCACTACATATAACACCATCCATCATCACTACATATAAAACCAACCTATCATCACTACATATAATATCATCTATCATCACTACATATAACACCATCCAACATCACTACATATTACACCACCCATCATCACTACATATAACATCATCCATCATCACTACATATAACACCATCCATCATCATCACTTTATATAACACTATCCATCATCACTACATATAACACTATCCATCATCACTACATATAACACCATCCATCATCACTACATATAACACCAACCATCATCACTACATATAACACCATCCTTCATCACTACATATAACACCATCCATCATCACTACATATAACACCACCCATCATCACTACATATAACATCATCCGTCATCACTACATATAACTCTATCCATCATCACTACATATAACACCAACCATCATCACTACATATAAGATCATGCATCATCACTACATATAACACCATCCATCATCACTACATATAAAACCATCCATCATCACTACATATAGAACCATCCTATCATCACTACATATAATGTCATTCAGCATCACTACATATAACACCATCCATCATCACTACATATAACACCATCCAACATCACTACATATAACACCACCCATCATCACTACATATAACATCATCCATCATCACTACATATAACTCTATCCATCATCACTACATATAAAACCATCCTATCATCACTACATATAACATCATCCATCATCACTACATATAACACCATCCATCACTACATATAGAACCATCCTATCATCACTACATATAATATCATCCATCATCACTACATATAACACCATCCAACATCACTACATATAACACCACCCATCATCACTACATATAACATCATCCATCATCACTACATATAACTCTATCCATCATCACTACATATAACACCTTCCAGCATCACTACATATAACACCAACAATCATCACTACATATATCATCATGCATCATCACTATATATAACACCATCCATCATCACTACATATATTACCCTCCTATCATCACTACATATAACACCATCCATCATTACTACATATAACGCCATCCTTCATCACTACATATAACACCATCCATCATCACTACATATTATAACACCATCCATCATCTTTACAAACACCAGTCCTCAACACTATAGTGATAAACAGCTTCATTTTGATGTCAATTTCTTTAAATTCCAACCTTATTAAACCGTAATTCTTTCTGTATGGTCAAATTTTGATTTGACCTCAGTGAGAGAGCTGTTAGTGTCAGTAAATCACAATGGTGTTCCAACGCACTGTATCGAAGGTGTCTGAGGTGGAGGTGAAGGCTTGCAAGGATTTCGTTGTAGACTTCGACACCAGCTTCGTGGTGGTTGCAACAAACATCTACCCTGGTGTGGCCCCTAAGCAGATTCGACCATTGTTTGAGGAATGTGGACAGATCGACCTATTTGTGATGCCCGCAAAAGACAACAAAAATGAACACTATGGCTTCGCATACATCCGATACTTTGACGAAGCCTCCTGTGATAAGGCTGTTGGACGATTGGATGGTGACAGCATTGGCCGCAGCCGAAAATCATCTAACAAGCTGGAAGTTAACTACTACAGTGCCCATGGTACCTTGAACAACCTTGACCGCCAAGCTGCTGAGTTCATAGTTCTGTCCAGTGTTGCCGACCAACAACCCGCCTCTATCCTTAAGAAGACCAACGTACGCACTACCGTTGCCAAGTCAGTTACCTTCAATTATGACAATTTGGGCGACATCAGGGAGCGCGAAACTTCCACAGCTACTTACACTCTGTCTGT
The DNA here is from genome assembly GCF_018991925.1 of Homarus americanus. Classification (NCBI taxonomy): domain Eukaryota; kingdom Metazoa; phylum Arthropoda; class Malacostraca; order Decapoda; family Nephropidae; genus Homarus; species Homarus americanus. The sequence continues at coordinate 3,682 of NW_024757836.1, read as the reverse complement.
ACCTCCCAACCAATGAATCCAACTCAACTGCATCGAATATGAAAATGTCACCAATAGTTGTAACTCTGGGAACCTGGAGGGAGGCACCAACCCCTGATGAAGGCTCAGTAATATCTACCATGTTATGTAAACACTTATAACACATATAACATCATCCATAATCACTACATATAACACCATCCATCATCGCTACATATAACACCATCCATCATCACTACACATCGGTAGAGTAGTTTCCGAGATTCTCGTGCGGACACACAAGCAAACACACACACACACACAAAAAATCCAGACATACTTCTTTGTTTTATATCAATAGAAGATCGATCATCACTACATATAACACCACCCATCATCACTACATATAACATCATCCATCACCACTACATATAACACCATCCACCATAACTACATATAACACCACCCATCATCACTACATATAACATCATCCATCACCACTACATATAACATCATCCATCACCACTACATATAACACCATCCATCATCACTACATATAACATCCATCATCAGTACGTATAACATCATCCATCATCACTACATATAACACCATCCACCATCACTACATATAACACCATCCATCATCACTACATATAACACCATCCATCATCATTACATATAACACCACCCATCATCACTACATATAACACCATCCATCATCACTGCATATAACATCATCCATCATCATTACATATAACACCATCCATCATCACTACATATAACACCATCCATCATCACTACATATAACACCATCCATCATCATTACATATAACACCACCCATCATCACTACATATAACACCATCCATCATCACTGCATATAACATCATCCATCATCATTACATATAACACCATCCATCATCACTACATATAACACCATCCATCATCACTACATATAACACCATCCATCATCACTACAAATCGGTATAGTAGTTTCCGAGATTCTCGTGCGGACACACAAACACACACACAAACAAAAATACATACTTCTTTGTTTTATATATATAGATACAAGAAACAAAAATCTTTAATTATTTATTAATTGTAAGTTTTAAGGTTTTCCTGGAACCATTGGCAGGAAATAAGGACACTTGAACCTTGAAAACTTACTGTCGTCATAATTATTTATAATAAACCTGTCGATGTTTATTTCCGGGTTAAAGTAAAAGCAAGGTTTTGTCTGGACTATTATCATATAGACAGTTGCTGGTTGACGATACTGAAGGCCTATACAGGTGTGTGGTGCTTGTGCTTGGTGATGCTTCGTTTATGAGAGATAATCCCAGGAGTGAACTTTGTTCTGAAAGGACAAACAAAAAAAGTCATTAGTTATCGTTGTCCCGGAAGTGTTTGTATGTCGGTCACTCTTGTGTTGTCGATGTGTCCACCCCACAGAGTTATTGCCTGAAGTGACACATTAGACTTCAATTAAAGATCCCCTCCATATGGAAGCTGTTCACACCTCTTGACAGTATTTGGTCTGACATTTAGTTATAAAGGTCGTTTTTTGTCTAGTTCATCTTCCTATGACAACATTAACAATTCATATCACGTTTTAGAGTTGTATGTTCTTCAAGCCAATTAACACAGTACAGGTAACACCAGAGTCAGGCAGGTACAGTGTTAAGAGTCGTGGTCTACTGTTGTCTTACTGAGTAACGATGATGAAGTAAAGTGGGAAATGACTTTGCCATGAGAGAGGAGAGGAAAGAGAGAAGGAAAGAAGAGAAACGGGAAGTAAAGTAGTAGGGAGTAATAGCAGGTGGGCTGTCCACCTAGCTGAGTCGAGGTGATTGGTTGAGGTGGTGGCCATACACAGCACGCTCCTGCTCGCTCAAGGGAGGCTGGGGGTGGGGGGAGCTAAGCTAGTTAGGCATTCAGTATTGTAATGTGTGTTAATTTGTGCAAGTTAAATGGTGGTGTTATTTTTTCATGTATTGTATAAAGTGAGTCTCTTTTTTATAATAACTCACCAAAAGTGTCGCCCCAGGAAAAGGTAACAGAAACCTTAATGGCACAGGTAGATTGTCACTCCCCTCGCCGCCCAGCGTATCCCACCTGAAGATTAACCATCCCGGCGATACCTTGGGGGGGGGGCTTAAGTATAATATATACTCTTATATAATAATGTTGATGCTGTAATACACTGGCAGTCATAGTACAGTACATTTGTTGCCTTTATTAAGTTGAGTTTTGTATTTTTGGAAAAAGAGAGAGAAATTTGAGCAACATAATAGAGAGAGAGAGAGAGAGAGAGTGTATTACATTGCCACACCCGATTCCTTCCTGGTGTATATTTTTACCACCTCTGGTACAACTGTGTCTCTTGCCGATCTATTTTGCACTTTCGCTTCCTGCCTTTCATCTTCCACCTTTCATCTTCTCCTTCATCTTCTTCTCCCCATCGTCTTTCTCCTCCATCTTACCCCTTCATCTTCCCTCCCTTCTTCCTCCCTTCCATCACCCCCATTCATTTCTACTCCCTTCATCTTCCCCCTTCATCTTCCTCTCCCCTTTATTTTACCCCTCCATTTTCCCCCCTTTCACCTCCCTCCTTCGATCCCCTTTCTTTTCCACCAATCTCCTTACCTTCCACTGCTGTCTTAGTTCATTACTGTTTTTAAGAAATTTAGTTTTTCAAGGATTTCGATATTTTATTCACTTACAATTCTTTTTTGTTTTAATTTAATTTTCTCACTCCTGATTCAAGTGATTCAAGTGTTGCAGATAATTTATAATATCCAGCCTTTATAATGTCTTTAGTGCCTCTTGAGTAAATATCATTACATTACGTTTATAAACAAATACACGACTCAGACACATTGGTATTATAATCACAAAGCAAAGGTATCAAGAAGTTGTGACGTTTCATCTGTACAACCAGTTGAGAATAAACTTTACTTCTCTAAAAGTTTAGAAGAAATGAGGAGAGTTTCTCGCCAGGGGGTGCAGCGCTGTGAGAGAAGAATGTAAATAAGCCTGACTAGCTAAGAAGACGACCAGGGGTAAGAAATGGTCCGTCTTGAGGATGTGGTTCAGGAGGTGAGGTGAAGAAATAAACCTCGAAGACGTCATAAAACACAGAGATGATACTATTTCTAACCTTCCCAAGTCTCTGGTGGGTGGCAGGTGATCACCAACATGAAATACACCAACATGAAATACACCAACATGAAATACACCAACATGAAATACACCAACATGAAATACACCAACATGAAATACACCAACATGAAAGACACCAACATGAACTGCGCCAAATTGAAATAGATGATGCCGAGTGAGGTTGATTGTGACTCAGACAGTAACCATAGCAGGACCTAAAAACAGCCAAGACTGTTCTAAAATAAGAACATAAATTATAATTTCTGCCCAAGAGAGGGAATGAGTGAACTTTAATTTCCATTATAGTATAAAACTTAACGAGTTTATCTTCAACGTGATTTTAAATTTTAGTGGGTGAATTTCTTCTTTGGATAATTAAATCTTTGAGAATAACATTTTAAGGCGGCCATTTAGTGTCATCATGCTGTAAGATGTAGATACGCTCCAAAAATTATGTTTACGATTTTGTGTTAGACGATATGACACAACAGGCAAAGGATTTTGACGACCCGACCGAGACAACAGGAGTCGCAGTGTTCAATTTGAAATTCATCGGTCTCC
>NW_024757835.1:0-12771 GCF_018991925.1 Homarus americanus | reverse complement strand
GGGACTTTGTTATCTTCGATCGTAGGACTTTCTGTCTTACTCGATCAGGGCCTTTGTTATACTCGACCAGGGCACTTTGTTATATACTCGATATAGAAGGGGCCTTTGTTATACTCGATCAGGAGGCTTTGTTATACTCGACCAGGGGACTTTGTTATACTCTATCAGGGGGCTTTGTCATACTCGACCAGAGGACTTTGTTATACTCGATCAGTGGATATGTTATACTCGATCAGGGGACTTTGTTATACTCGATCAGGGGACTTTGTTATACTTGATAAGGAGACTTTGTTATACTCGTCCAGGGAGCTTTGTTATACTCGATCAGGGGACTTTGGTATACTAGATCAGGGGACTTTGTCTCACTCGATAAGGGGACTTTGTTAGACTCGAACAGGGGACTTTGTTATACTCGACCAGGGGACTTTGTTATACTCGATAAGGCGTCTTTGTTATACTTGATCAGGGGACTTTTTTATACTCGAACAGACGACTTTGTTATACTCGATAAGGGGACTTTGTTATACTCGACCAGGGAACTTTTTTATACATAAGCAATGGACTTTGTTATACTCGATCAGGGGACTTGGTTATACACGACCAGGGGACTTTGTTATACGCGATCAGGGATCTTTTTTATTCTAGACCAGTGGACTTTGTTATACTCGATCAGGGGATATGTTATACTCGATCAGGGGACTTTGTTGTACTCAACCAGAGGACTTTGTTATACTCGATCAGGGGACTTTGTTATACTCAATCAGGGGACTTTGTTATACTTGATAAGGGGACTTTGTTATACTCGATCAGGGGACTTTGTTATACTTGATCAGAGGACTTTGTTAGCATACTCGACAAAGAGGGCCTTTGTTATGCTCGATTAAAACTTTGTTGCCTCTCCTGACCAGGGGACTTTGTTATACTCCACCAGGGACTTTGTTATATTCGATCAGGGGATATGTTATACTCGACCACGGGACTTTGTTATACTCGATTAGGCGGCTTTGTTATAGTCGATCAGGGGACTTTCTTATACTCGATGAGGGGCCTTTGTTATACTCGATCATGGGCCTTTGTTATACTAGATCAGGGGACTTCGTTATACTCGATTTGAGGCCTTTTTTGACTCGATCAGGGGACTTTGTTATACTCGAGCAGGGAACTTTGTTATACTCGATCAGGGGACTTTGTTATACTCGATCAGGAGGCTTTGTTATACTCGATGAGGGGACTTTGCTATACTCGTCCAGGGGACTTCGTTATACTCGAACAGGGGGCTTTGTTATACTCGATTAGGGGACTTTGTTATACTCGATCAGGAGGCTTTGTTATACTCCATCAGGGGACTTTGCTATAATCGAAAAGGGGACTTTGTTATACTCGATTTGGGGACTTTGTTATACTCGACCAGGGAACTTTTTTATACTTGACCAATGGAGTTTGTTATACTCGATGAGGGGCCTTTGTTATACTCGACCAGGGGACTCTGCTATAGTCGACCAGGGGACTTTGTTATACTCGATTAAGGGACTTTGTTATACTCGACCAGGGACTTTGTTATACTCGATTATGGGACTTTGTTATACTCGATTAGGACACTTTGTTATACTCGATGAGGAGGCTTTGTTATATTCGACCAGGGGACTTTGCTATAGTCGACCAGGGGACTTTGTTATACTCGATTAGGGGACTTTGCTATACTCGACTGGGGAACTTTTTTATACTCGATCAGGGGACTTTGTTACACTGGACCAGGGGACATTTTTATACTCGATCAGGGGACTTTGTTATACTCGATCAGGGGACTTTTGTTACATTCGATCAGGGGACTTTGTTATACTCGACCAGGGGCCTTTGTTATACTCGATTAGGGGACTTTGTTATACCCTATAAGGGAACTTTGTTAAACTCGATAAGGGGAATTTGTTATACTCGATAAGGGGACTTTGATAGACTCGAACAGGGGATTTGGTTATACTCGACCAGGGGACTTTGTTATACTCGATTAGGCGGCTTAGTTATACTCGATCAGGGGACTTTCTTATACTCGATTAGAGGCCTTTTTTGGACTCGACCAGGGGACTTTGTTATACTCGAGCATTGGGCTTTGTTATACTCGATGAACTTTTCTTTCGAGCATTGGGCTTTGTTATACTCGATCAGGGGACTTTGTTATACTCGATGAGGAGACTTTGTTATACTCGACCAGGGATCTTTTTTATACATGACCATTGGAATTTGTTATACTCGATGAGGGGCCTTTGTTATACTCGATGAGGGGACTTTGTTATTCTCGACCAGGGGATTTTGTTATACTCGATCAGGGGACTTTTTTATACTCGACCAGAGGACTTTGTTATACTCAATCAGGAGATATGTTATACTCGATCAGGTGACTTTGTTATACTCAACCAGGGGACTTTGTTATACTCGATCAGAGGATATGTTATACTCGATCAGGGGACTTTGTTATACTCGATTAGGGGACTTTGTTATACTCGATCAGAGGATATGTTACACTTGATCAGGGGACTTTGTTATATGCGATCATGAGACTTTGTTATACTCGATCAGGGGACTTTGTTATACTCGATCAGGGGTCTTTGTTATACTCGTCCAGGGGGCTTTGTTATACTCGATCAGGGGACTTTGTTATCTTCGATCAGGGGACTTTGTCTTACTCGATCAGGGCCTTTGTTATACTCCACCAGGGACTTTGTTATATTCGATCAGGGGATATGTAATACTCGATCAGGGGACTTTGTTATACTCGATCAGGGGTCTTTGTTATACTCATACAGGGGGCTTTGTTATACCCGATCAGGGGACTTTGTTATCTTCGTTCATGGGACTTTGTCTTACTCGATCAGGGCCTTTGTTATACTCGACCAGGGCACTTTGATATACTCGATGAGGGGCCTTTGTTATACTCGATCAGGAGACTTTGTTATACTCGACCAGGGGACTTTGTTATACTCTATCAGGGGGCTTTGTCATACTCGACCAGAGGACTTTGTTATACTCGATCAGTGGATATGTTATACTCGATCAGGGGACTTTGTTATACTCGATCAGGGGACTTTGTTATACTTGATAAGGGGACTTTGTTATACTCGTCCAGGGAGCTTTGTTATACTCGATCAGGGGACTTGGTTATACACGACCAGGGGGCTTTGTTATACGCGATCAGGGATCATTTTTATTCTAGACCAGTGGACTTTGTTATACTCGATCAGGGGATATGTTATACTCGATCAGGGGACTTTGTTGTACTCAACCAGAGGACTTTGTTATACTCGATCAGGGTACTTTGTTATACTCAATCAGGGGACTCAGTTATACTCGATTAGGAGCCTTTGTTATACTCGATGAGGGGGCTTTGTTATACTCGACCAGGGGACTTTGCTATACTCGACCAGGGGAATTTGTTGTACTCGATCAGGGGGCTTTGTTATACTCGACGAGTGGACTTTTTTATACTTGATCAGGGGACTTTGTCATACTCGATCAGTGGACTTTCCTGTATTTGACCAATGGACTTTGCTATACTCGATGAGGGGCCTTTGTTATACTCGACCAGAGAACTTTGTTATACTCGATCAGAGGATATGTTATACTCGATCAGGGGACTTTGTTTCACTCGATTAGGGGACTTTGTTATACTTGATCAGAGGACTTTGTTATACTCAACCAGGGGCCTTTGTTATACTCGATTAGGGGACTTTGTCATACTCCACCAGGGACTTTTTTATACTCGATCAGGGGATATGTTTTACTCGATCAGGGGACTTTGTTATACTCGGTTCAGGGGACTTTGTTATACTCGTCCAGGTTGCTTTGTTATACTAGGATTAGGGGACTTTGTTATGCTCGATCAGGGGACTTTGTCTTACTCGATCAGGGCCATTTGTTATACTCGACCAGGGGACTTTGTTATAATCGATTAGGGGACATTGTTATGCTAGATCTGGGGACTTTGTTAAACTGGGCCAGGAGACGTTGTTATGCTCTATCAGAGGATATGTTATACTTGATCAGGGGACTTTGTTTTACTGGACCAGGGGACTTTGTTATACTCGATTAGGGGACTTTGCTATACTCGATGAGGGAACTTTGTTATACTCGTCTAGGGGGCTTTGTTATACTCGATCAGGGGACTTTGTTACACTGGACCAGGGGACATTTTTATACTCGATCAGGGGACTTTGTTATACATGATCAGGGGACTTTTGTTACACTCGATCAGGGGACTTTGTTATACTCGACCAGGGGCCTTGTTATACTCGATCAGGGGACTTTGTTATGCGCGATCAGGAGACTTTGTTATACTCGATTAGGGGCCTTTGTGATACTCGAGCAGGGGACTTTCTTATACTCCACCAGGGACTTTCTTATATTCGATCAGGGGATATGTAATACTCGATCAGGGGACTTTGTTATACACGATCAGGGGTCTTTGTTATACTCGTCCAGGGGGCTTTGTTATACTCGATCAGGGGACTTTGTTATACTCGATCATTGGACTTTGTCTCATTCGATCAGGGCCTTTGTTATACTCGACCTGGGGACTTTGTTATAATCGATTAGGGGACTGTGTTACGCTCGATCTGGGGACTTTGTTATACTGGGCCAGGAGACTTTGTAATACTCGATTAGGGGATATGTTATACTCGATCAGGGGACTTTGTTATACTAGACCAGGGGACTTTGTTATACTCGATCATGGGACTTTGGTATACTCGATCAGGGAACTTTGTTATACTCGTCCAGGGGGCTTTGTTATATTCGATTAGGGGACTTTGTTATACTCGATCAGGGGACTTTGTCTTACTCGATCAGGGCCCTTTGCTATTCTCGACCAGGGGACTTTGTTATAATCGATCAGGGGACATTGTTTTGCTCGATCTGGGACTTTGTTATACGCGATCAGTGGACTTTCCTATATTTGACCAATGGACTTTGCTAAACTCGATGAGGGACCTTGGTTATACTCGATCAGGGGACTTTGTTATACTCGACCAGGGACTTTGTTATACTCGATCAGGGGACTTTGTCATACTCGACCAGAGGACTTTGTTATACTCGATCAGAGGATATGTTACACTCGATCAGGGGGCTTTGTTATACTCGATGAGGGGACTTTGCTATACTCGACCAGGGGACTTTGTTATCCTGGACCAGGGGACTTTGTTATACTCGATCAGGGGACTTTGTTATACTCGATCAGAGAACTTTGTCTTACTCGATCAGGGCCCTTTGCTATACTCGACCAGGGCACTTTGTTATAATCAATCAGGGTACGTTGTTATGCTCGATATGGGGACTTTGTTATACTGGGCCAGGGGACTTTTTTATACTCGATCAGAGGACTTTGTTATGCTAGATCACTGGACTTTTGTTATACTCGATCAGGGAACTTTTTTATACTCGACTAGAGGCCTTTGTTATACTCGATCAGGGGACTTTGTTATACTCGAAAAGGGGACTTTCTTATACTCGATAAGGGGAATATTTTATACTCGATAATGGGATTTAATGTTAGACTCGAACAGGGGACTTTGTTATACTCGACCAGGGGACTTTGTTATACTCGATCAGGGGATATGTTAAACTCGATCAGGGGACTTTGTTATACTCGATCAGGGGACTTTGTTATACTTGATTAGGGGACTTTGTTATAATCGATCAGGGGACTTTGTTATACTCGTCCAGGGGGCTTTGTTATACTTGATCAGAGGACTTTGTTATACTTGACCAGGGGCATTTGTTATGCTCGATTAGAAAACTTTGTTATACTCGACCAGGGGACTTTGTTATACTCCACCAGAGACTTGTTATACTCGATCAGGGGATATGTTATACTCGATCAGGGGACTTTGTTATACTGGGTTCAGGGGACTTTGTTATACTCGTCAAGGGGGCTTTGTTATACTAGCATCAGAGGACTTTGTTATACTCGATGAGGGGACTTTGTCTTACTCGATCAGGAACCTTTGTTATACTCGACCAGGGGACTTTGTTATAATCGATTAGGGGACTTTGTTATGCTCGATCTGGGGACTTTGTTAAACTGGGCCCGGAGACGTTGTTATACTCGAGCAGGGGATATGTTATACTCGATCAGGGGACTTTGTTATACTGGAGCAGGGGTCTTTGTTATACTCGATCAGGGGACTTTGTTATACTCGATCAGGAATTTGTTATACTCAGGGAACTTTGTTATACTCGATCCAGGGGACTTTGTTACACTGGACCAGGGGACATTTTTATACTCGATCAGGGGACTTTGTTATACTTGATCAGGGGACTTTTGTTACACTCGATCAGGGGACTTTGTTATACTAGACCAGGGGCCTTTGTTATACTCGATCAGGGGACTTTCTTATACGCGATCAGGAGACTTTGTTATACTCGATTAGGGGCCTTTGTGATACTCGATCAGGGGACTTTCTTATACTCCACCAGGGAGTTTCTTATATTCGATCAGGGGATATGTAATACTCGATCAGGGGACTTTGTTATACACGATCAGGGATGTTTGTTATACTCGTCCAGGGGGCTTTGTTATACGCGACAAGGGGACTGTGTTAGACTCGAACAGGGGACTTTGTTATACTCGACCAGGGGACTTTGTTATACTCGATTAGGCGGCTTTGTTATACTCGATCAGGGGACTTTCTTATGCTCCGATCTGGGACTTTTGGTATACTGGGCCAGGAGACTTTGTAATACTCGATTAGGGGATATGTTATACTCGATCAGGGGACTTTGTTATAGACCAGGGACTTTGTTTATACTTTCGATCATGGGACTTTGTTATACTCGATCAGAACTTTTGTTATACTCGTCAGGGGCTTTCGACATATTCGGTTAGGGACTTTTGTTATACTCGATCAGGGGACTTTGTCTTACTCGATCAGGGCCCGCTGCTATTCTCGACCAGGGACTTTGTTACATAGTAGTCAGGGGACATTGTTTGCCGATCTGGGGTGTTATACCGATCAGTGGACTTTCCTATATTTGACCAATGGACTTTGCTAAACTCGATGAGGGGCCTTGGTTATACTCGATTAGGGGACTTTGTTATACTCGACCAGGGGACTTTGTTAAACTCGATCAGGGGACTTTGTCATACTCGACCAGAGGACTTTGTTATACTCGATCAGAGGATATGTTATACTCGATCAGGGGGCTTTGTTGGACTCGATGAGGGGACTTTGCTATACTCGACCAGGGGACTTTGTTATCCTGGACCAGGGGACTTTGTTATACTCGATCAGGGGACTTTGTTATACTCGATCAGAGAACTTTGTCTAACTCGATCAGGGCCCTTTGCTATACTCGACCAGGGCACTTTGTTATAATCGATCAGGGTACGTTGTTATGCTCGATATGGGGACTTTGTTATACTGGGCCAGGGGACTTTTTTATACTCGATCAGAGGACTTTGTTATGCTAGATCACTGGACTTTTGTTATACTCGATCACGGAACTTTTTATACTCGACTAGAGGCCTTTGTTATACTCGATCAGGGGACTTTGTTATACTCGAAAAGGGGACTTTGTTATACTCGATAAGGGGAATATTTTATACTCGATAATGGGATTTAATGTTAGACTCGAACAGGGGACTTTGTTATACTCGACCAGGGGACATTGTTATACTCGATCAGGGGATATGTTATACTCGATCAGGGGACTTTGTTATACTTGATTAGGGGACTTTGTTATAATCGATCAGGGGACTTTGTTATACTCGTCCAGGGGGCTTTGTTATACTTGATCAGAGGACTTTGTTATACTCGACCAGGGGCCTTTGTTATGCTCGATTAGAAAACTTTGTTATACTCGACCAGGGGACTTTGTTGTACTCCACCAGAGACTTGTTATACTCGATCAGGGGATATGTTATACTCGATCAGGGGACTTTGTTATACTCGGTTCAGGGGACTTTGTTATACTCGTCAAGGGGGCTTTGTTATACTAGCATCAGAGGACTTTGTTATACTCGATGAGGGGACTTTGTCTTACTCGATCAGGAACCTATGTTATACTCGACCAGGGGACTTTGTTATAATCGATTAGGGGACTTTGTTATGCTCGATCTGGGGACTTTGTTAAACTGGGCCCGGAGACGTTGTTATACTCGAGCAGGGGATATGTTATACTCGATCAGGGGACTTTGTTATACTGGAGCAGGGGTCTTTGTTATACTCGATCAGGGGACTTTGTTATACTCGATCAGGGAACTTTGTTATACTCATCCAGGGGGCTTTGTTATACTCGATCAGGGGACTTTGTCTTACTCGATCAGGGCCCTTTGCTATACTCGACCGGGGGACTTTGTTATAATCGATCAAGGGGCTTTGGTATGCTCGATCTAGGGACTTTGTTATTCTGGGCAAGGGGGCTTTTTTATACTCGATCAGGGGACTTTGTTACACTGGACCAGAGGACAATTATATATACACGCGATCAGGGGACTTTGTTACACTGGACCAGAGGACATTTTTATACTCGATTAGGGGACTTTGTTATACTCAATTAGGGGACTTTTGTTACACTCGATCAGGGGACTTTGTTATTCTCGACCAGGGGCCTTTGTTATACTCGATCAGGGGACTTTGTTATACGCGATCAGGAGACTTTGTTATACTCGATTAGGGGCCTTTGTGATACTCGATCAGGGGACTTTCTTATACTCCACCAGGGACTTTCTTATATTCGATCACGGGATATGTAATACTCGATCAGGGGACTTTGTTATACACGATCAGGGGTCTTTGTTATACTCGTCCAGGGGGCTTTGTTATACTCGATTAGGGGACTTTGTTATACTCGATCATTGGACTTTGTCTCATTCGATCAGGGCCTTTGTTATACTCGACCTGGGGACTTTGTTATAATCGATTAGGGGACTGTGTTACGCTCGATCTGGGGACTTTGTTATACTGGGCCAGGAGACTTTGTAATACTCGATTAGGGGATATGTTATACTCGATCAGGGGACTTTGTTATACTAGACCAGGGGACTTTGTTATACTCGATCATGGGACTTTGGTATACTCGATCAGGGAACTTTGTTTTACTCGTCCAGGGGGCTTTGTTATATTCGATTAGGGGACTTTGTTATACTCGATCAGGGGACTTTGTCTTACTCGATCAGGGCCCTTTGCTATTCTCGACCAGGGGACTTTGTTATAATCGATCAGGGGACATTGTTTTGCTCGATCAGGGACTTTGTTATACTCGATCAGTGGACTTTCCTATATTTGACCAATGGACTTTGCTAAACTCGATGAGGGGCCTTGGTTATACTCGATCAGGGGACTTTGTTATACTCGACTAGGGGACTTTGTTATACTCGATCAGGGGACTTTATCATAGTCGACCAGAGGACTTTGTTATACTCGATCAGAGGATATGTTATACTCGATCAGGAACCTTTGTCATACTCCGACCAGAGGACTTGTTATACCGGATCAGAGGATACATATACTCGATCAGGGGCTTTGCTATACTCGATGAGGTGATTTTGCTATACTCGAGGACCAGGGAATTGGTTATCCTGGGACCAGGGACTTTGTTATACTCGATCAGGGGACTTTGTTATACTCGATCAGGGGACTTTGTTATACTCGCCTAGGGGGGCTTTTTTATACTCGACAGGGGACTTTGTTATACTCGATCAGAGAACTTTGTCTTACTCGATCAGGGCCCTTTGCTATACTCGACCAGGGGACTTTGTTATAATCGATCAGGGTACTTTGTTATGCTCGATATGGGGAATTTGTTATACTGGGCCAGGGGACTTTTTTATACTCGATCAGAGGACTTTGTTATACTCGATCACTGAACTTTTGTTATACTCGATCAGGGAACTTTTCTATACTCGACTAGAGGCCTTTGTTATACTCGATCAGGGGACTTTGTTATACTCGAAAAGGGGACTTTGTTATACTCGATAAGGGGAATATTTTATACTCGATAGTGGGATTTAATGTTAGACTCGAACAGGGGACTTTGTTATACTCGACCAGGGGACATTGTTATACTCGATCAGGGGATATGTTATACTCGATCAGGGGACTTTGTTATACTCGATCAGGGGACTTTGTTATACTTGATTAGGGGACTTTGTTATAATCGATCAGGACTGTTATACCTGTCCAGGGGGCTGTTATACTTGGATCAGAGTGACGGTTATACTCGAACGACCAGGGCCTTTTTGTTATGCTCCGGATTAGAAAACTTTGTTATACTCGACCATTAGGACTTTGCTATACTCCAACAGAGACTTCCATATACTCGATCAGGGGATATGTTATACCTCGTTCAGGGACTTTGTTATACTCTCGCCCAGGGGACTTTGTTATACCCGTCAAGGCTTTGTTATACTAGCATCAGAGGACTTTGTTATACTCGATGAGGGGAGTTTGTCTTACTCGATCAGGGCCCTTTGTTATACTCGACCATGGGACTTTGTTATAATTGATTAGGGGACTTTGTTATGCTCGTTCTGGGGACTTTGTTAAACTGGGCCAGGAGACGTTGTTATACTCGATCAGGGGATATGTTATACTCGTTCAGGGGACTTTGTTATACTGGAGCAGGGGACTTTGTTATACTCGATCAGGGGACTTTGTTATACTCGATCAGGGAACTTTGTTATACTCGTCCAGAGGGTTTTGTTATACTCGATTAGGGGACTTTGTTATACTCGATCAAGGGACTTTGTCTTACTCGATCAGGGCCCTTTGCTATAATTCGGGACTGGGGACTTTGGTTATGTTCGATCAAGGGCCCGGTGCTTCGATCTAGGACTTTTTGCCTCTTTTGGGTGTGGCTTTTTATACCTTTGATCAGGAGACGTTGTTATACTCGATGAGGGGATATGTTATACTCGATCAGAGTCTTTCTTATATTGGACCAGGGGACTTTGTTATACTCGATTAGGGACTTTGTTATACTCGATCAGGGGACTTTGTTATACTCGTCCAGGGTGCTTTGTTATACTCGATCAGGGGACTTTGTTATACTCGATTAGGGACTTTGGTATACTCGACAAGGGGACTTTTTTATACTTGATAAGGGGAATTTGTTATACTCCTTATAAGGGACTTTTCTTAGACCTTTAATAGGGACTTTGTTATACTCGACCAGGGACCTTTGTTATACCTGATTAGGCGGCTTGTTATATCTGTTCAGGGACTTTCTTATGCTCGGCGGGGCCTTTGTTATACTCACAAGGGGCATTGTTATACTTCAGATCAGGGACTCTTGCTACCAAGTTCAGGGACCTGTTATACTCGAGCAGGGGGCTGTTATACTGGATCAGGGGACTTTGCTATACTCTGATCAGGAGGCTTGGTTATACTCGGATCAGGGACTTTGTTATACTCAGATCAGTAAACCTTTGTTATATCATCCAGGGGGCTTTGTTATACCTTACAGGGGCTTTGTTATACTCTGATTAGGGGACTTTATATACTTGGATCAGGAGGCTTTATATTCTTGATCAGGGGACTTTGCTATACTGACCAGGGACTTTGTTATACCCTAACAGGGGACTTTGTTATACTCGACCAGGGGACTTTGTTATACTCGATTAGGCGGCTTTGTTATACTCGATCAGGGGACTTTCTTATACTCGACGAGGGCCTTTGTTATACTCGATCAGAGGCCTTTGTTATACTAGATGAGGGGACTTTGTTACACTCGATTAGGGGCCTTTTTTGGACTCGATGAGGGGCCTTTGTTATACTAGATCAGGAGACTTTGTTATACTCGATCAGGTGACTTTCTTATACTCGAGCAGGAGGCTTTGTTATATTCGATCAGGAGACTTTGTTATACTCGATCTGGAGGCTTTGTTATACTTGATCAGGGGACTTTGCTATATTCGATTAGGGGACTTTGTTATACTCGATCAGGGGACTTTGTTATACTCGAGCAGGGGACTTGGTTATACACGACCAGGGGACTTTGTTATACGCGATCAGGGATCTTTTTTATTCTAGACCAGTGGACTTTGTTATACTCGATCAGGGGATATGTTATACTCGATCAGGGGACTTTGTTGTACTCAACCAGAGGACTTTGTTATACTCGATCAGGGTACTTTGTTATACTCAATCAGGGGACTCAGTTATACTCGATTAGGAGCCTTTGTTATACTCGATGAGGGGGCTTTGTTATACTCGACCAGGGGACTTTGCTATACTCGACCAGGGGAATTTGTTGTACTCGATCAGGGGGCTTTGTTATACTCGACGAGTGGACTTTTTTATACTTGATCAGGGGACTTTGTCATACTCGATCAGTGGATTCTTCCTGTATTTTGACCAATGGACTTTTGCTATATCGATGAGGGGCTGCCTTTTGTTATACCTTTACCAGAGAACTTGTTATACTCGATCAGGGGATATGTTATACTCGATCAGGGACTTTGTTTCACCTGATTAGGGACTTTGTTATACTTGATCAGAGGACTTTGTTATACTCAACCAGGGGCCTTTGTTATACTCGATTAGGGGACTTTGTTATACTCCACCAGGGACTTTTTTATACTCGATCAGGGGATATGTTTTACTCGATCAGGGGACTTTGTTATACTCGGTTCAGGGGACTTTGTTATACTCGTCCAGGTTGCTTTGTTATACTAGGATCAGGGGACTTTGTTATGCTCGATCAGGGGACTTTGTCTTACTCGATCAGGGCCATTTGTTATACTCGACCAGGGGACTTTGTTATAATCGATTAGGGGACTTT
>NW_024757834.1:0-18001 GCF_018991925.1 Homarus americanus | reverse complement strand
TTTGGCAGGCGCTGGGTCTGTTGTCAGATCACTGTTTGCAAGTTCTGGGTCACCACTGTTGGCTGAGGTTAGGTCATTGCTGGCAGGCGCTAGGTCACCACTGTTGGCAGAGGCGGCAACCAACACAGGTCAGACCCATTAACACCTGGACGATAAGTAAACAACAGAAGACCTGAGCGTTGACCCCGAAGAGGGCAGAAGGTGGTAGCTGGAGGGAGGAGAAGGAGGTGGTTGATGGGAGAAGGAAGGGAAGAGAGGAATCTTAAGTCAGATGTGAAAGGAGGAACAGAAAGAGAGGGAAGGAAAGGTGGAGAGATGCAGAAGAAGGAGAGGGGGGATGGAGTAGGAAGGGAGGATGTATGTAGGAAAATGAGAGAGAGAGAGAGAGAGAGAGAGAGTACTGCTCATGACCACATCCATAACGACACTGTGTACACAGCAGCCTTTAGGTAATCTGGTGGCTCCTACACGCCCCCAACAGGAGGTGACGGCAGTGTATGGTGTTGCCTCCTGTAGTAATGTCCCAGAATTAAACAACTTGACACCTGCCTTACAAACTGACCGCTTTACTCTACGTGTGAGTTGTCAGGATTAGGAACCCAGATTATTTACACCTGCTGACTACCTAGTTTTAAATGGAGGTGGTTAGGTTAGGTTAGGTTAGGTTAGCATTAGGGTGTTTAATCATCACATGAAATAGCTGGGGTTCCTAATCTTCTTAGAACAAAAATTTGATCTAGGTACTTCCTCTCTTCCTTATGATTTCTCAGTTCCTTCCAACGAGTTTATGAATTGATGATCTGTATGTTAAAGAAATAAATCATAGGTAATTGTACCGTGCCGTCTCATACAGGAAGTGGTATGGGTTTGGATAGGGAGGTGGTGAGTAGGAGGGAGGAACTCAAGCTGGACAGGTGAGGGAAGAGGGAGGGAGGTGGTGTAGGCTGGATGGGGATGGTGGAGGGTAGGTAGAGGTAGGAGGAAGAGGAGGAGGAGCAACAGCACTGACATAGATGGAGAAGATGGTGGTGGTGTTGGGTCGCGGGAGACAGGCGATGAACACAGAGGCGGGGAGGAGCCTCGCCTCGTGATGTGCATGCGGGGACACACTGCCGATAATGACGACGTCGCCGCCGACGAAGGCCCACCACAGATACGCCATCGCTGTTCCTCTAGCTGCCGCAACACGACGTCTGGTTCACCAGTCGCCGTCAGGTACTCTTGACAGCCGGATCGCACCTGAAGGGAGTTCATTTCGTGGCGCTCCTGTGGTCATGTGGTGACTTGGTGGTGTTGGTGCGTCCTGGTGGCGGCAGGAAAGAAGATGGAGGAATGAGAGAAAATGAGGAGGGTAGGGAGGGAGGGTGAGAGATGGGGGAGGGGTATGGGGGAGAGAGATGGGGAGGGGGGTATGGGGGAGAGAGATGGGAGGGGGAGGGAGGAAGAGTGATGGGGAGGAGTAGGGGAGAGATGGGGGGGGGTGGGAGAGTGAAAGAGATGGGGAGGAGGTGGAAGAGCGGAGTGGGATGGAGAGGAGTGATAAGAGAGAGCGATGGGGAGGGATGGGAGAAAGAGGATGGAGAGTGAAAAAAGATAAAGGGGAAGGGGGCGGGAGAGACGATGGGGGAGAGAGGGTGGGAGATGGGGGAGGGGGCGGCGAACGTTTCTTTCTCGATATCGGAGACGACAGTCGGGGAGGACCTGGCGATAGTTGCATGATTGCTGGTAATGGCCGCTCACCTGGCTGGGAACAGGTACATATCAGAATCGATTTGAGATACGAGAATATTAGTATTGGCAGGTGTGCATGCCGGGGTAAAATACCTCTGGTGACGGCTTGACAGAGGGCGAGGCGCCATGCACACTGAGAGAGAGAGAGAGAGAGGACGACGACTTGGAAAATATCTAAGTGGGTCTTGCATGGTATAATTAAGAAATAGTGGAGATGCCAATAGGTGATAGGGTGAGGTCACAGGCAGACAGGTGGCTCTCATTAACTGTATACTCAAATCACTTCAGATGACACAGGGAGTTAACATGTCAAATTGTTTATTCAATTCAATTTCAAGTGTTTATTCCTTGATAGAAACAGGATCTTAGTGCTGTCACTAGGTACCCTGTACAATAACACCAGAAGCATCTGGCAAGTGTGACAAGTATATACAGCATAAATATTATAAGGGGCTTACTAAAGCCTATGGAAGGAAGGATATTCCTTTAACACATAATCAATGTTATTTACACAATATCTGGCCAGTATGGGGAGGATCATCGTGTCCTCCGTCGAGGGGTCGTGGAGTGGTGGTCCCAGGCGTCACGGAAGCGTTGTGTGTGGGGACATCTTAGGTAGTGGATAAGGTGCTGCTGTCGGGTCTTCTGCATAATGCACAAGAGCGTTGCTCAGGGGATGCAGGGATACAATCTCCCCAGAAGCAAAGTCATACCCAATGATGATACGGGCGCAATCACGTCCCTTTCCGCGACCCTTTCCGTAGGCATGAGGTCAGGAAGTTTACGGAGGGCCATCGTACCAGGTGGGCGGGGTCAGGGGATGGCTGCTTCCAGAGCTTCTCTCTGTTTGCGGCGAAAATTGTTTATATGTTTTCATGTGTTTATTCGTGTTAGTGTCTTTAACTTCGCTTGAGTACGATGTCTTAAGCTGAGTACGATGTCTTATTCTCTTGAGTACGATGACATAATCCTTTAAGTCATCAAGCCCTTGTTTGTGTGGGTATGAGCGACCAGGCTTGGCTAACCTAACCTAACTCAAACGGTCAAATATCGTACTCAAGAGGTTAAGACATCGTTAACTCAAGTCTTAAGGCTTCGTACTCCTGAGATTCGAACCTCGTACTCAGGGGTTAAGACATCGTACTCAAGGGGTTTAAGACATCGTACTCAAGGGATTAGACATCGTACTCAGGGGTTAAGACATCGTACTCAAGTGCTTAAGACATCGTACTCAAGGGGTTAAAGACATCGTACTCAAGGGGTTAAGACATCGTACTCAAGGGGTTAAGACATCATACTCAAGGGATTAAGACATCGTACTCAAGGGGTTAAGACATCGTACTAAGTGCTTGAGCATCGTACTCAAGGGGTTAAGACATCGCTCAAGGGGTTAAGAAATCGTACTCAAGGGATTAAGACATCGTACTCAAGGGGTTAAGACATCGTACTCAAGGGATTAAGACATCGTACTCAAGGGTTGAAGATCGTACTCAAGGGGTTAGACATCGTACTCAAGTGCTTAAGACATCGTACTCAAGGGGTTTGAACATCGTGCTCAAGGGGTTAGAAATCGTACTCAAGGTTAAGACATCGTACTCAAGGGGTTAAGACATCGTACTCAAGTGCTTAAGACATCGTACTCAAGGGTTAAGACATCGTACTCAAGGGTAATAGAAATCTTACTCAAAGGATTAAGACCTCGTACTCAAGGTTAAGACATCGTACTCAAGGGGTTAAGACATCGTACTCAAGGGTTAAGAAATCGTACTCAAGGGATTAAGACATCGTACTCAAGGGGTAATGTCATCGGTACTATGTATTATGATATTCCCCGTTATTTAATAATTTTCCCACATTTTCCATTTCCACATTTTACATTTTCACATCACTATATCATGTCATTCGTTATGGTACTCTCATATACTTGTCAGCGCATGTAGTTGGGTCAGTCACGTGATATTGGCGGGAAGTGACACGCAGTCAGGGATTAGTAAGTTGTATGGCACGCCCTGGTAATGGCACTTCCCTAGTTACGTGTTAGGGGTAATGATGTCACTTCTAGTTACGTGTTGGGGGTATGATGTCACTTCTAGTTACGTGTTAGGGGTAATGATGTCACTTCTAGTTACGTGTTAGGGGTAATGATGTCACTTCTAGTTACGTGTTTGGGGTAATGATGTCACTTCTAAGTTACGTGTTAGGGAGTAATGATGTCACTTCTAGTTACGTGTTAGGGTGTGATGTCACTCCCAGTTACGTGGAAGGGAATGATGTCACTTCTAGTTACGTGGGGTATGATGTCACTTCTGGTTACGTGTTGGTAATGATGTCACTTCTAGTTACGTGTTAGGAGTGATGTCACTTCTAACGTGTTAGGGGTATGTGTCACTTCTAGTTACGTGTTAGGGGTAATGATGTCACTTCTAGTTACGTGTTAGGGGTAATGATGTCCTCCCTGTTACGTGTTAGGGGTAATGATGTCCTCCCAGTTACGTGTTAGAGTAATGATGTCCTCCCAGTTACGTGTTAGGGTAATGATGTCACTCCCAGTTACGTGTTAGAGGTAATGATGTCACTCCCAGTTACGTGTCAATAGATGAGATATTCAAGCCATTTATTCGTGGTATCCCCACCAACACCACTTCCTTACAGTACTACAGAGAGATCATGGGTGCCTGGGGAGGTAGGATGGTTGGTATCAGTGGCACTCGGCTACGTGCCAGTTAGAGTGCCGGAAGCCGTGACAATGCCCTACCACCTCTAATACTAAGACTCGCCTTACCGGCTAAGCCTAAAAACTCATTACCGCAGAGTAGCAGGGCTTCGGCTCAAGGGAAGTGTTCAGAGAGAGAGAGAGAGAGAAGTACTTAAACATAAAAGTAAAAAAAATAATTCGTAATAATAATAATAGAATCAAATACAAAACAGGGTCTAGGACAACTGGCCGCCGCCATATGGCCGCAGCAACTGGCCGCGGAAGCTCGCCGCGGCCGACTAGCCACCATATGGAACTTTTGTTGACAAACCTAACCTAACGTAATCTAACCTAACGTAATCTAACCTAACCTAACCTAACCTAACCTAACCTAACCTAACCTAACCTAACAGTTTACCCCAGTCCGCGGCGGCCAGTCGTACGGGCAGGATTTCCCGCGGCCAGTTGGGCTGCGGCCAGATGGCGGCGGCCAGATGGCGGCAGCCAGTTGTCCCATTCCACAAAAACAGACTCCTCTTCCCCTCAACCTCATCTTACCCTCCCCATCTCCTCACCCTCCTTACCTCCCCTTCTCCTTCACCCTCTCACCTTCTACCTCACCCTCCTCCTACTCACCATCCACCGATCAAAACCCCGTCACTAACAAGATCATTATAACTCACCATCAACATTTCATCTCAATTCTTAATCACTACTTCACGGTAGTCAGAACTGAGCATAAAGACCATCTTCCCCAGGCCAGTCAGTCTATGAAAACCCATAGAGACAGTTTTATCCCATAGACTGTAAAGAAGTAACTGGTACCTATAATAAACAGTTAATAAAGATAGATTGTAGTAGATAATTGGGTTTTGTTAGGGCTGATGAGTTTATAGTTAAGTATGTTTCAGGTGTGTGGTGTACAGGTGTTAATTACTTGTTGTTTTGAGGAAGATAGGTGTCTCTCATCAGTGGGCTAGGCTGTGTAATATGAGTTATGGTGGTTGTAGTTGTAGTGGGGATGATAGCAATGGTTGTAGTGATAATGATGATGATGATGATGATGATGATGATGATGATGTGTTGATGATGATGATGTGATGATGATGATGATGATGATGATGATGATGATGATGATGATGATGATGATATGATGATGATGATGATGATGATGATGATGATGATGATGATGGTGATGATGATGATGATGATGATGATGATGATGATGATGATGATGGTGATGATGATGATGATGATGATGATGATGATGATGATGATGATGATGATGATGATGATGATGATGGTATTATGATGATGATGATGATGATGATGATGATGATGATGATGATGATGATGATGATGATGATGGTGATGATGGTGATGATGATGGTATGATGGTGTATTGATGATGATGATGATGATGATGATGATGATGATGATGATGATGATGATGATGATGATGATGATGAGTGGTGATGATGATGATGATGATGATGGTGATGATGGTGATGATGATGATGATGATGATGATGATGATGATGTGATGATGATGATGATGATGATGATGGTGATGATGATGATGATGATGATGATGATGATGATGATGGTGATGATGATGATGATGATGATGATGAGTGATGATGGTGATGATGATGATGATGATGATGATGATGATGATGATGATGGTGATGATGATGATGATGATGTGGTGATGATGATGATGATGATGATGATTGGTGATGATGATGTTATGATGATGATGATGATGATGATGATGGTGATGATGATGATGATGGTGATGATGATGATGATGATGATGATGATGATGATGATGATGATGATGATGATGATGGTGATGATGTTGATGATGATGATGGTGATGATGATGATGATGATGATGATGATGATGGTGATGATGATGATGATGATGATGATGATGATGATGATGATGGTGATGATGATGATGATGAGTGATTTGATGGTGATGATGATGGTGATGATGATGATGATGATGATGATGATGATGGTTGATGATGATGATGATGATGATGATGGTGGTGATGATGATGATGATGATGATGATGATGATGATGGTGATGTGATGATGGTGATGATGATGATGATATGATGATGATGGTGATGATGATGATGATGATGATGATGATGGTGATGATGATGATGATGATGATGATGATGATGATGATGATGATGATGATGATGGTGATGATGATGATGATGATGATGATGATGGTGATGATGATGATGATTGATGATGGTGATGATGTGTGATGATGGTGATGATGGTATTGATGATGATGATGATGATGGTGATGATGATGATGATGTGATGATGATGATGATGATGTTGATGATGATGATGATGATGGTGAAAAAACAACAGCGTTGGTGATTTTAGGCTAGGTATAGGCTTGGGTGAGGTTAGATTAGGGCTGGGTATGGCTTGGGTTAGATTAGGTTAGTGTTAGTGTTTGGTTGGGTGTGTTATTCTTATTATTATATGTCTGTCTTTCCTGTGTGTCTGGTTGTTAGGATAAACGCGCGCCACTGTTTATATATGTGTGTGTGTGTGTGTGTGTTTTCGGTTTTGCATTAAAATTCGTGTATACATGCTTTTTATTAGTGTACTTATACATATATATACATACTTACATACATACATCATACATACATATACATACATACATACATACATCTGTTTGTTTACATGTGTAGAAGGTCTCGGACAGTCGTGTGAAGGAGAGTAACGTGATATTCAGTACCAACACTTACTCCTCTCCCTCCCTCTCCCTCCTCCCCTCATACTTCTCCTCCCCTTACTCCTCTCTCCTCCTTACTCCTCCTCCCTCCCGCCTCTCCTCCCCTCCCTTACTCCTCCTCCCTCCCTCCTCTTCTCTCCTTACTCTCCCTCCCTTACTCCTCCTCCCTCCTTACTCCTCTTCTCTCCCCTCACTCTTCCTCTCCCTCTCCCTCCCTCCTTTCTCCTCCTCTCCTTACTCCTCCTCCTCCCCCTCCTCCTCCCCCTCCCTTACTCCTCCCTCCCCTCCCTTACTCCTCTCCTCTCCACTCCTCCTCCCCTCCTCCTCCCTCCTTCTCCTCCCTCCCTCCCTTACTCCTCCTCCCCTCTCTTCCTCCTCCCCCCCTTACTCCTCCTCCCCCTTCTCCTCCTCCCCTCTCTTGCTTCTCCTCCCCCTCCTCCTCCCCCCTTACTCCTCTTCCTCTCCCTTACCTCTCTTCCCTCCCTTACTCCTCCTCCCTCCCTTCCTCTTCCTCTCCCTTCTCCTCTTCTCCTCCCTTCCTCCTCCCCTTCTCCTCCTCCCCTTACTCCCCCTCCCCCTTACTCCTCCTCCCCTCTTACTCCTCCCTCCCCTTACTCCCGATCACCCTTCCTCCCCCCTCCATCCACTTCCTCCTCCCTCATCTCCCTCCATCCACGTCCTCCTCCTTCATCTCCTCATCCACGTCCCTCCTCCTCATCTTCCTCCATCCGTTCTTCCTCACCTCCCTCCATCCACGTCCTCCTCCCTCATCTCCCTCCATCCACGTCACTTCCTCCTCCATCGTCCCTCCTCCTCATCTCCCTCATCCACGTCACCTCCACCTCCCTCCATCCACGTCCCTCCTTCCTCATCCCTCCATCCGTCACTTCCTCACCTCCCTCCATCCGTCCCTCCCTCCTCATCTCCCTCCATTCACGTCCCTCCTTCCTCACCTCCCTCCATCCCGTCCTCCTCCTCCATCTCCCTCCATCCACGTCACTTCCTCACCTCCTCCCTACCTCGCCAGTACCCTCCAGTACCCTCCACAGTATTTGACTTCCTCAGCACGCGCGTGGGATCTGTCCACGTCCGTCGCTAGAGGAATGGATCGTATTTTTTCTACGTTTCCGTGACGGTGAGAACACGTTCGGATATCCTTCACTCGATTTTTTTTTAAGGAGGGGTGGGGGGTCAGGGGGTTGGCAGGGAGTGGCGGGGAGGGTGACTGGGGAGGGTGGTGAGTGAGATGGCGGGACGGGGGTTTGTATGGTCGAGAAAGTTGTATATCAGTATCAGTGATTCCTGAAGTCTTTTAGAAATTAATGTTGATGGAATAGTTAGGTGGGTTGTGTTTGGTGTTTACAGGTGTAGGGTGTAAGTAACAAGAGGTGTGAATACTCTGAACTCTCTCTCTCTCTCTCTCTTAAAGCTAATAGCACTAAGAATACTATATGCCCTAGTGGCTAATGGTAGTAGTAGTAGTGGGAGACGAGACAGAGCCGCTGGTGTGTGACTGTAAACACGTGCCCTCTACCCTAGCCACAATTAGCATCCCTGAAACACAACACACACACCCAACCATACTCTTACAGAAGGCCAGAGAACCACTCGCTCTCTCAAGGGATCACCAACACAGATATCACTTGGTTACGAGACCTTCAGAGAGTGTAACTTTCTTTTTGGTTTGGTTTGGTTGAGAACAGTTTTGGTGGTTCTGGTTGGGTTGTATTCAGTGGTTGAGAGTTAACATGTTGATTTTATAAGTGTTTGGGGGTTAACATGTTAATTTTATAAGTGTTTGGGGTTAACATGTTAATTTTATAAGTGTTTGGGAGTTAACATGTTAATTTTATAAGTGTTTGGTGTTAATATGTAAGTTTCGTAAGTTCTTAGGGTTAATATGCTAATATTATAAATATAAGCTGTTATGTTAATATAAATTTCAAGAGTTAACATAAAATACTATGAATCCCTAGTGTTAACATTTTAATATTGCAAGATTCATATCATATTCAAAAGTACATATTTTTAACATGATGTGAGTTCCTTAAAGAATCATGTTAATAAGTACCTAGTGTTAAAAATATTGATAAAGTACCTAATATAACAATGTTAATATTATGTTACAATGTTAATCTGGGTGGTAGGTGTGCGTGAGGTGAACAATATATACCCCAGGTAAATCATATTCTGGTACAGGTATAATAAGCGAGGCTCATATAGCGATAATTAATGCACCTTGTCTCGTGTCTGTCGGTGTACATGTTGCCTCTCCATCAACCCAAGAGCTGATGGCAATCAGGCATACATACATACATACATACGTACATACATACATACATACATACATACATACATACATACATACATACATACATACATACATACATACATAGAGGATTAATTTAACCTGGGAACTACGAGCTGATTGGTTGGACATGAATATTTAATGATGGGTATGAAGGATAGATTAGGTGGGGTTAGGTTAGGTTAGGTTAGGTTAGGCTAGGTTAGGTTAGGTTAGGTTGGGGTTGTGTTTGGGTCGCCTTAAATAGTCGATAGAAATCCTCAATCCTAACCTTCCGCTTGATAGTTGATTGACAAAGTTGATTCCCAAAGGTATTAAACAGACGGACTACTGTTGTTGGTGTTATGGGAGACGGGAGGAGAGAGTGTGTTTGTTTTTGGGTGAAAGAGAGAGACAAATTTATTGGTCCGTCACTTCAAGGTGGAATCCAGGTCAGAGTTTAATGAACGGTGAGGAACGGTATGGTGTGGAAGGAGTGACTGAGGTGAGGTGAGGCAGACTGATTTTGGTGTTGGTTTGAGGAGTGAGTGACTGAGGTGAGGTGTTGGTGTTGGAGGAGTGATGCGTGTAGAGTGAGTGACTGAGGTGAGGTGTTGGTGTTGGAGGAGTGATGCGTGTAGAGTGAGTGACTGAGGTGAGGTGTTGGTGTTGGAGGTGATGCGTGTGATGAGTGACTGAGGTGAGGTGTTGGTGTTGGAGGGTGATGCGTGTAGAGTGGTGACTGGGGTGAGGTGTTGGTGTTGGGAGGTGATGCGTGTAGAGTGAGTGACTGAGGGTGGGGCAGACTGATGTCGGTTGGAGGAGTGAAGATTTGGAGTTAAAAAGACGAGAGTGGATGATAAGTTTGGTTATGTGGTTGAAAGGAATTGGTTGAGGGTGAAACAGAAATATTGTGGGTATGTAATCGAACCTTAGGGAACACCATTGGTTGTTACAGAGAGTCTAATAAAGTTGTCAGAGAATAGAACTGGTAACACGTACAAGTTTGGATCACAGGAAGAAGATTAACCTCCTAAATTTATTTCACCTGATTATTAAACACCATAACACTACCATGATTAGGTTAGTTTAGGTTAGGTTAGGTTAGGTTAGGTTAGGTTAGGTTAGGTTAGGTTAGGGTGTTTAATCTTAATATAATCCCAAAGCCTGAGTGTCAGAGAGAGAGAGAGAGAGAGAGAGAGAGAGGCTACCCAATACTGACGATTGCTTAAAAACACAGTATTTCCTCCATGACAAAATACAAAAATAACGCAATCCTACATATCACCATCTTAAAACACACACACACACACACACACATACACACACACACACACACACACACACACACACACCACCAACCTCTTACATAATCGTCTGGATTCCTCACGTTATCAACCAAGCCTTGTGTCATGTCAACTATCAGGATAATGTCAACCGGATATAACAACATGCCAAAACACCGCCAGACGTAAACCAAACACCGCCAGACGTAAACCAAACACCGCCAGACGTAACCTAAAATTATGACATATTATCTCTCAGTTATTTATTCTTCTGTAAGTGTTACCTTGTTGGGACTCCTGGTGGCTATATTACGGAATATATAATAAAATAGCCAGAATAATATAGCCAGTTTAGTGTTGTATTTTTCTATGTGGGTAGGTGGGAGGTGGGGTGTAGGTTAGTAGGGGATTGGAGTGGAGTGGGGTAGGTTGGTAGGGATGGAGTGGAGGTGGGGAGGTTGGTAGGGGTGGAGTGGAGGTGGGGGAGGTTGGTAGGGAGTTGGAGTGGAGGTGGGGTAGGTTGGTAGGGGGTGGAGTGGAGGTGGGGTAGGTTGGTAGGGGTGGAGTGGAGGTGGGGTAGGTTGGTAGGGGTTGGAGTGGGTGGGGTAGGTTGGTGGGGGTGGAGTGGAGGTGGGGGTAGGTTGGTGAGGGGTGGGTGGAGGTGGGGAGGGTGGTTGGTGGGGGTGGAGTGGAGGTGGGTAGGTTGGTAGGGGTGGGTGGAGGGAGGTGGGGTAGGTTGGTAGGGTGGGTGGGAGGTGGGAGGTTGGTGGGGTGGAGTGGAGGTGGGGTAGGTTGGTAGGGTGGAGTGGAGGTGGGGGTAGGTTGGTAGGGGTGGAGTGGAGGTGGGGTAGGTTGGTAGGGGGTGGAGTGGAGGTGGGGTGGGTTGGTAGGGGTGGAGTGGAGGTGGGGTAGGTTGGTAGGGGTGTGGGTGGGAGGTGGGGTGGGTTGAGGGGTAGGGGTGGGTGGAGGTGGGGTAGGTTGGTAGGGGGGTGGAGTGGGTGGGGTATGTTGGTAGGGATGGAGTGGAGGGTTGGGGAGGGAGGTTGGGGTGGGAGTGGGTAGGGTAGGTTGGTAGGGGTGGAGTGGGTGGGGTAGGTTGGTAGGGGTGGAGTGGAGGTGGGGTAGGTTGGTAGGGGTGAGTGGCGGTGGGGTGGGTTGGTGGGGGTGGGTGGAGGTGGGGTAGGTTGGTAGGGGGGTGGGTAGGGTGGGGTAGGTTGGTAGGGGTGGAGTGGAGGTGGGGTGGGTTGGTAGGGGTGGAGTGGAGGTGGGGTAGGTTGGTGGAGGGGGTGGAGTAGGGTGGGGTAGGTTGGTGGGTGGGTGGAGGTGGGGTAGGTTGGTAGGGGGTGGAGTGGAGTGGGGTAGGTTGGTGGGGGTGGAGTGGAGGTGGGGTGGGTTGGTGGTGGGGGTGGAGTGGGTGGGGGTGGGTTGGTAGGGGTGGAGTGGAGGTGGGGTTGGGGGAGGGTTGTGGGTGGGGTGGGTTGGTAGGGGTGGGTGGAGGTGGGGTGGGTTGGTGGGGGTGGAGTGGAGGTGGGGTGGGTTGGTAGGGGTGGAGTGGAGGTGGGGTAGGTTGGTAGGGGTGGGAGTGGAGGTGGGGTAGGTAGGTAGGGGTGGGTGGAGTGGTGGGTAGGTTGGTAGGGGTGGAGTGGAGGTGGGGTAGGTTGGTAGGGGGTGGAGTTGGGGTGGGTTGGTTGGGGGGTGGAGTGGGTGGGGTAGGTTGGTAGGGGGGGTGGAGGTGGGGTAGGTTGGTAGGGGTGGAGTGGAGGTGGGGTAGGTTGGTAGGTGGAGTGGGTGGGGAGTAGGTTGGTAGGGGTGGAGTGGAGGTGGGGTAGGTTGGTAGGGGGTGGAGTGGAGGTGGGGTGGGTAGGTTGGTGAGGGGGAGGGTGGGGTAGGTTGGTAGGGGTGGGTGGGTGGGGGTGGGTTGGTAGGGATGGGTGGAGAGGTGGGGTAGGTAGGTAGGGGTGGGTGGAGGTGGGGTAGGTAGGTAGGGGTGGGTGGAGGTTGAGGTAGGTAAGTAGGGGGTGGAGTGGAGGTGGGATAGGTTGGTAGGGGTGGGAGTGGAGGGGTTGAGGGAGGTAGAGTAGAGGTGGAGTGGAGGTTGGGGGAGGGAGGTTGGGGTGGGTGGAGGTGGGGTAGGTTGATGGGGGGTGGAGTGGAGGTGGGGTAGGTAGGTGGGGGTGGGTGGGTTGGGTAGGCAGGGGTGAGTGGAAGGTTGGGGGTGAGGTAGGGAGGTGGAAGGTTGGGGAGGTAGGGGTGGAGTGGAGGTGGGGTAGGTTGGTAGGGGTGGAGGTGGAGGTGGGATAGGTTGGTAGGGGTGGAGTGGAGGTTGAGGGGTAGAGTAGGGGGGTGGAGTGGAAGGTTGGGGAGGGAGGTTGGGGTGTGGGTGGGTGGGGTAGGTTGATAGGGGTGGAGTGGAGGTGGGGTGGGTAGGTAGGGGTAGAGTGGAGGGTTGAAGTAGGTAGGGTGAGAATGAATGTTGGGGAGGTAGGTAGGGGGGTGGAGGTTGGGGAGGGAGGTAGGGGTGGAGTGGAGGTGAGGTAGGTTGGTAGGGGTGGAGTGGAGGTGGGATAGGTTGGTAAGGGTGGAGTGGGTTGAGGGAGGTAAGTAGGGGTGGAGTGGAGGTGGGGTGGGTTGGTGGGGTGGAGTGGAGGTTGGGGGAGGTAGGGAATGGAGGTGGGGGTAGGTTGGTAGGGGTGGAGTGGAGGTGGGGTTGGTTGGTAGGGGTGGAGTGGAGGTGGGGTAGGTGGTAGGGGGGGTGGAGGTTTGGGGTAGGTTGGTAGGGGTGGAGTGGATGGTTGGGGAGGAGGTAGGGTGGAGTGGAGGGTTGTGAAAGGGAGGTAGGGGGTGGAGAGGAGGTGGGGTAGGTTGGTAGGGGTGGAGTGGAGGGTTAAGGAGGTAAGTAGGGGTGGAGTGGAGGTGGGAGTAGGTTGGTAGGGTGGAGGGGAGGTTGGGGCTTACTCTAGCCAGTACGCCTTAATAGGTCACGTTCATCTACTTATTCCCTCCCTCCCTTCCCTCTCTCTTACTTCTTCCTCTTCCTCCCTCCCTTTCCCTCTTACTCTCCTTCCCTTATTTTCCTTCCCTTTTTGCTTCCTCCCATCCCTCTTAGTCTTCCTCCCTCTCCTCCCTCACCCTTCCTCTCTCTCCACCCCTTCTTATATCTCCTCTCCTCTTTTCTCACTCTTCATCCCTCCCTCCTTTCCTTCCCCTGCCTCCCTCCCTCCCTCCTTCAACTCCTCTCCTCCCTCCTCATCTCCCCTCCCTCTCTCTCTCTCCCTCACACGCACACCATCCCTACTTTACCTTCATCATCATGTTTGACCAATAAATCCTACCTGTCAGTCTGGCCAACAACACCTTTAGTCATCTCTTGGGAACGTTAATCCGTGGGTATGAAAAATCCTTCTCGTCGTTTCAATTAATCCCCTGTTGAGGCGGTGTGGTATGGTGCCTCGGACGTGAGATTCGTCTACGCCCACCTATTGTCTTGTTTTCCCACGTGACTGCCGGGTATTAATCACCTCGTATTAATTATTCACAGTGTGTATTAATGTTCATCTATAATCCCCTTCTCGTGATATATATACCTTGGTGAATAGGTGGTTGTGGGAGGATGGTGTGGGGTGTGTGGGGTGGGGTGGGAGTGGGGGCGGGCAGGGCAGGGCAGGGGCGGGGTATAGGTCGTCTTGTGGTGGCTCTCTCTCTCTCTCTCTCTCTCTCTCTCTCTCTCTCTCTCTCCTCTCTCTCTCCGTCAGTACGTGGATCACCTAAACGTTTTGACAGGAAGATAACAACCACCACCCACACACACACACACACACACACACACACACACACACACACACACACACACACACACACACACACACACACACACAAACCAAGAGGAACTGAATAAAAACTGTCTCTGAGACCTGTGTTTTGTTTGGTTGTTTCGGTATGATGGAAAAACAGATGGTTGGTTTGGGTGATTGATGGTGGTGGTGGTGGTGGTGTGTGGTGGTAATAGTGGTGGTGATGGTGTGGTGGTGGTGGTGGTAATAGTGGTGGTGGTGGTAGTGGTGGTGGGGTGGTGGTGGTGGTTAGAAGGGTGAGAGGTGGTGGTAGTGGTATTAGACAGGAAACAGGTATGTTAAAGTGGATATTTGGTTATATGATCAAGTGTGATGTGAAGGGGTGGTGGTGGGTGTGAGGGTGGTGGTGGGTGTAAGGAGTGGTGGTGGTGGGTGTGAGGGTGGTGGTGGGTGTAAGGGGGGTGGGGTGGTGTGGGGAGTGGTGGTGGGTGTGAGAGTGATGGTGGTGGGTGTAAGGGGTGGTGGTGGTGTGGGTGTAAGGGAGTGGTGGTGGGTGTAAAGTGGTGGTGGGTGTAAGGGAGTGTGGTGGTGGTGGGTGTGAGGGAGTGGTGGTGGGGGTAGGGGTGGTGGTGGGGGTAGGGGTGGTGGTGAGTGTGAGGGAGTGGTGGTGGGGGTAGGGGTGGTGGTGGGTGTGAGGGAGTGGTTGGTGGGTGTAGGGATGAGGTGGATATATGTAGCAAGTGGTGGGAGGAAAGGAGTGAAGAGGTAAGGGAGACAGCGAGGAAGGAAGGAAGGAAGAACGGTGGCAGGGGAGGGAAAGGGAAGGAGAGAGAGGAGAGAGAGAGAGAGAGAGAGAGAGAGAGAGAGAGAGAGAGAGAGAGGCTGACAAGGAGGAGGATAGAAGGAAGGAAGGAAGGAGAGGACAGGAAGGGAGGAAAGAGAAGAAGAGAGGACAAAGAGGGATGAAAAGGAGGGAGGGAGAAGGAGTGAGAGAGGACAAATAAGGATGTAAGGAAGGAAGAAGGAAGGAGGGGAAGCAGAGAACCAGTCATGTCATCAAGTCAATCGTCGTGAAGTAAGTGCATTGGCGTGTCGAGGACCTAGTACCTACCCTGGATGGCGCCCCCTCCTACCCTCTCTTCCAGGGGGCGCTGCTGGGGGGAGGGGGGCGGCACACACACACACACCCACCTACCTCTAGCCACAGGTCTTAAAACCTTCACTTTATGGCGACGGTGACACCCACGCTGCCCCCATCCATCCCTCCCTCATGGTTGTAGGGTACGGTGGTGGTGGCTGAGTGTTGGAGAGGAAGTGGTGGTGGTGAGGGTTGGACTGAGTGGTGGTGGCGGTAGATGTGGACGACTGAGTGGTGGTGGTGGTGGATGTGGACGACTGAGTGGTGGTGGTGGTGGATGTGGACAGACTGGTGGTGGTGGTGGTGGTGGTGGTGGATGTGGACGACTGAGTGGTGGTGGTGGTGGATGTGGACGACTGAGGTGGTGGTGGTGGTGGATGTGGACGACTGAGTGGTGGTGGTGGATGTGGACGACTGAGTGGTGGTGGTGGTGGTGGTGGATGTGGACGACTGGTGGTGGTGGTGGTGGATGTGGACGACTGGTGATGGTGGTGGTGGATGTGGACGACTGGTGGTGGTGGCGGTAGATGTGGACGACTGGGTGGTGGTGGTGGTGGATGTGGAGACTGGTGGTGGTGGTGGTGGTGGTGGTGGATGTGGACGACTGAGTGGTGGTGGTGGTGGATGTGGACGACTGGTGATGGTGGTGGTGGATGTGGACGACTGAGTGGTGGTGGTGGATGTGGACGATGGGTGGTGGTGGTGGTGGATGTGGACGACTGGTGGTGGTGGCGGTAGATGTGGACGACTGGTGGTGGTGGTGTGGTGGATGTGGACGACTGGTGGTGGTGGTGGTGGATGTGGACGACTGGTGGTGGTGGATGTGGACGATTGGTGGTGGTGGCGGTAGATGTGGACGACTGGTGGTGGTGGTGGTGGTGGTGGATGTGGACGACTGGTGGGTGGTGGTGGTGGATGTGGACGACTAAGTGGTGGTGGTGGTGGATGTGGATGACTGGAGTGGTGGTGGTGGATGTGGACGACTGGGTGGTGGTGGTGGATGTGGACGACTGGTGGTGGTGGTGGTGGATGTGGACGACTGGGTGGTGGTGGCGGTAGATGTGGACGACTGAAGGTGGTGGTGGATGTGGACGACTGGTGGTGGTGGTGGTGGATGTGGACGACTGGTGGTGGTGGTGGATGTGGACGACTGGTGGTTGTGGTGGTGGATGTGGACGATTGGTGGTGGTGGTAGATGTGGACGACTGGTGGTGGTGGTGGATGTGGACGACTGGGTGGTGGTGGTGGTGGATGTGGACGATTGGTGGTGGTGAGATGTGGACGACTGGTGGTGGTGGTGGATGTGGACGACAGTGGTGGTGGTGGTGGATGTGGACGACTGGGTGGTGGTGGTGGTGGATGTGGACGATTGGTGGTGGTGGCGGTAGATGGACGACTGGTGGTGGTGGTGGATGTGGACGACACTGGTGGTGGTGGTGGATGTGGACGACTGAGTGGTGGGTGGTGGTGAATGTGGACGACTGGTGGTGGTGGTGTGGTGGTGGATGTGGACGATTGGTGGTGGCGGTAGATATGGACGACTGAGGTGGTGGTGGTGGATGTGGACGACTGAGTGGTGGTGGTGGATGTGGACGACTGGTGGTGGTGGTGGTGGATGTGGGCGACTGGTGGTGGTGGTGGTGGTGGATGGGCGACTGGTGGTGGTGGTGGTAGATGTGGACGACTGGTGTGGTGGTGGTGGTGGTGGTGGATGTGGACGCTGAGTGGTGGTGGTGGTGGATGTGGACGACTGAGTGGTGGTGGTGGATGTGGACGACTGGTGGTGGTGGTGGATGTGGACGACTGGGTGGTGGTGGTGGTGGATGTGGGCGACTGGTGGTGGTGGTGGTGGATGTGGGCGACTGGTGGTGGGTGGTGGTAGATGTGGACGACTGGTGGTGGTGGGTGGTGGTGGTGGTGGATGTGGACGACTGGTGGTGGTGGTGGTGGATGTGGACGACTGGTGGTGGTGGTGGATGTGGACGACTGGTGGTGGTGGTGGTGGATGTGGGCGACTGGTGGTGGTGGTGGTGGATGTGGGCGACTGAGGTGGTGGTGGTGGTGGATGTGGACGACTGGTGGTGGTGGTGGATGTGAACGACTGAGTGGTGGTGGTGGTGGATGTAGGTGGATGAGTGGTGGCGGTAGTGGATGTGTGTGTGGATGAGTGGTGGTGATAGTGGAGTAAGTAAATGTTCACCAGATGTCTATAGGTAAATTCTGCTCTTCCTTTCGGTACAAAAATTCAAAACTACAGTCTCTTGTTCTCACGCAGACATAACACCCAGACTTAATA
>NW_024757833.1:0-8292 GCF_018991925.1 Homarus americanus | reverse complement strand
TGAATCATGAAGAAATTTTGCAAGAACCTGTACCAAAACACATACAAAAGAATACCAAACAGTTATAAACAACAGCGAAACGGTAACTCTGCTATTTGAGTTTAAAATCACGTTAAGAACTGCGAAAATAAATCAATTATTGAAGAAAAACTGCAAAAATACCACATGTAACATAAATACAACTTCTGGAATGTTGATCAATGTCCCCCTGGCAGTGGCCTGGCGAACTAGGTACCACCGTGGGTCACAGCTTCCATGGTAAACACTTTAAATATTATGAGTGTCTCTCACCCACAATGGAGAGGCCTACCAAGTGCACTCTCACCACCGCTGTCTACACCTACACTATGGTTACTCACACGAGCCAGAAGCACCGGACATGGAGTAGAAAAATTGTCCTCGTTGCAGATGGTGACGTCATCGTGTGGGTAGCAACGGAACCTGGTGTTATGGTGAAGTAATGGTGAGGTGATGGTGATAGTAAAAGAGATGGTGAAGTTCTTGGGAAGGCCACAGTGAGGTAACGATGAGAATGGTGATATTATGGTGAAATGATGGTGAGGTGACTAGAGGAACTATTCACTAGAGGACCGATGCTGGTGAAGGGTTACTGGTGCACCACTGAAGTATGAATGAAGAAGTAATGATAAAAAAGATAGCTAAAAGGAATGATGGTGAGATATAAGAGAAGAGGTGATGGTGAGTTTTAATGGTGATGGTGAGCGTAATGGTCCGGGTTTACAAGCTTTTACATATACGTGAACGCTTTAAGATTATAACACACACACACACACACACACACACACACAAACACCATTTTTATCCTTCATATCCCGAGAAAATTTACTCAACTAAAATAAATAACTATGACCTGGAACCTGGACCACTATGTTATGCTGTAAAAATAAACTCCTAACTAGACCCCCCATGTCTTATGGTCCTGTCCAGCAGTCACTTATCTTATTATCTTACCAAAATTTGAATATTTTACTCTTATTACTTTTGTTTTTCTTATCTTCTCTTATCTTCGGTGTTTATCTGTGTTTCCTTTGTTTAAAGGATTTTATGTTTATTATTTTATGCTTATCTACTGATGCCAAGTTACCACCAGTCTCTCAGTGAAGTAATGCCTTTTCCCGTTTACCCTTCCTCCCGCACACCAACACTCCCTCACATCAATTCTTCACCCACAACACTGCCCACACAATAACACTCCCCCACACACCCCCTACACACTCACGACACTTGTCATCAAATATCGCCTCTTCTTCTCTCAATACACATTAGACCGACTTGTTGCCAGCCCCACATAATAATATACCATTGTCCTTCACTCCACCTATCACGTACGTCTGGGTGATAAGAATATATGTGGATAAATACACGTAAATATTAGTGACAGCGACGAATATATTCTCATACATATTAGAACAATGTTTTTCAAACGTTTTTTACTGCGACCCACAGCCAGAACAACAATTTGAATTGCGACCCATTAAACCTAAGTGTAATGATATGAAATGAGCTCAGGTTAGATTACGGGGGAAAAAAAACTACGATTACGAGTTTGCGTATGATGACTTAAGACACTGAGATCGATGACTAAGGTGTTGGGTATGATGACTTAAGACACTGAGAACGATGACTAAGGTGTTGGGTATGATGACTTAAGACACTGAGAACGATGACTAAGGTGTTGGGTATGATGACTTAAGACACTGAGAACGATGACTAAGGTGTTGGGTATGATGACTTAAGACACTGAGAACGATGACTAAGGTGTTGGGTATGATGACTTAAGACACTGAGAACGATGACTGAGGTGTTGTATGATGACTTAAGACACTGAGAACGATGACTGAGGTGTTGCGTATGATGACTTAAGACACTGAGAACGATGACTAAGGTGTTGGGTATGATGACTTAAGACACTGAGAACGATGACTAAGGTGTTGGGTATGATGACTTAAGACACTGAGAACGATGACTAAGGTGTTGGGTATGATGACTTAAGACACTGAGAACGATGACTAAGGTGTTGGGTATGATGACTTAAGACACTGAGAACGATGACTAAGGTGTTGGGTATGATGACTTAAGACACTGAGAACGATGACTAAGGTGTTGGGTATGATGACTTAAGACACTGAGAACGATGACTAAGGTGTTGGGTATGATGACTTAAGACACTGAGAACGATGACTAAGGTGTTGGGTATGATGACTTAAGACACTGAGAACGATGACTAAGGTGTTGGGTATGATGACTTAAGACACTGAGAACGATGACTAAGGTGTTGGGTATGATGACTTAAGACACTGAGAACGATGACTAAGGTGTTGGGTATGATGACTTAAGACACTGAGAACGATGACTAAGGTGTTGGGTATGATGACTTAAGACACTGAGAACGATGACTAAGGTGTTGGGTATGATGACTTAAGACACTGAGAACGATGACTAAGGTGTTGGGTATGATGACTTAAGACACTGAGAACGATGACTAAGGTGTTGGGTATGATGACTTAAGACACTGAGAACGATGACTAAGGTGTTGGGTATGATGACTTAAGACACTGAGAACGATGACTAAGGTGTTGGGTATGATGACTTAAGACACTGAGAACGATGACTAAGGTGTTGCGTATGATGACTTAAGACACTGAGAACGATGACTAAGGTGTTGCGTATGATGACTTAAGACACTGAGAACGATGACTAAGGTGTTGGGTATGATGACTTAAGACACTGAGAACGATGACTAAGGTGTTGGGTATGATGACTTAAGACACTGAGAACGATGACTAAGGTGTTGGGTATGATGACTTAAGACACTGAGAACGATGACTAAGGTGTTGGGTATGATGACTTAAGACACTGAGAACGATGACTGAGGTGTTGGGTATGATGACTTGAGTGCCTTATCCTAACGACTTAAAACCTTAAATTAGAATGATTTTCAAGTGTAATTATCCACTCGGTGAGGATTATTTAAAAGTCATCGAGATCATTAGGGTGCAATTACTTAACGCGGATACATGTGGTGTTAAGAATTACCCCGCAAGATCTGTGGATTTTGTGGATAATGTCTAAAGTGCGATTACTTAAGACGCGGGATGAAGATTGGTATTCCAAGTGCGATTACTACTAAACAACTCGACTTGGACTGATGAAGCCTTTAGAATTGTGATTAAGTGAAAACTTTCTTAAGTGTGATTATTTAAAATCTCTTATATCAATGACAGGAACGTAAATAAGCGTACTTAAATATCAATTAAGACAATTTCATAGTTACATCAAATTAATCAAGTTAATTACTTATATCGATTTTGAGCTTCAACTATTCAAAACAACAACAAC
The DNA here is from genome assembly GCF_018991925.1 of Homarus americanus. Lineage (NCBI taxonomy): Eukaryota > Metazoa > Arthropoda > Malacostraca > Decapoda > Nephropidae > Homarus > Homarus americanus. The sequence continues at coordinate 4,932 of NW_024757833.1, read as the reverse complement.
AATAAAACAACAATACCAACAATAAACAACAGAAGAAGAAGAAGAACAAGAACAAGAGAAAGAACAAGAACAAGAACAAACTCAATATATCAATCCACTATTATCCTGTTTACTCATCTCTCTCTCTTTATCTCCTTCCATCTATCTTTATCATCGTCTTCATCTCTTGGCAGTCTTCTTCATCTTTGCCTCGTTTCTTAACTTCCTCCTCCCAGAATAGAACCGTAATGACAAGTGTTTAAAGGCAGTTATTAGCATACCATAACTCCCTGCTGGCTGTGTATAACCCTCAGCACACACACAAACGTCTTGAGAACAGTCGATTGATATCTGGGTAATTACTGCCGTTCTTCGTTAGCTTTCTCTCTCTCTCTCTCTCTCTCTCTCTCTCTCTCTCTCTCTCTCAATATATTTCTCTGTCTGTCTTTGTCTATCTATTTATTCATCTCTCTCTCTCTCTCTCTCTCTCTCTCTCTCTCTCTCTCTCTCTCTCTCTCTCTCTCTCTCTCTCATTTGTTCACTGTCTTTGGGTTTCCTGTTTTTATTCTTGGTCTTTCTGTCTCCCCTTCCTGTCATCGTCTGTCTGTCTATACGTCTCTGTCTCTCTTATCTGGTTCTCTCTTTTCGTTTATTTTTTTACATCACCACTTGTTTGTGTTCGTCTGTGTCCGTGATTGTCTCTGTGCTTGCGTGAGTGCGTGTCTGTATATGTAATTGCTTTGTGTGCGTGCGTGCGTTATGTCTATACACGCACACATATATAAGTAAGATAAATCATTCCATTTTTTAATTTCTCGACGCATTAACATATAGATAAGCATCCATGTTGTACTGCGAGAGGTCGAAGAAAAAAAATTTTTTTTAACCAATAAAAACCTTCCTTCTAATCATCTCGTTCGTTGATTGGCTTTCCCTCCCTGATACGTTTTATCCAAATATGCTGAACCATATTATGAAGAGTGGTGAAACTCTTGATGCATTGCTCCCTCACTCCTCACTCACAAACGGGGGGGGGAGGGCGAGGGAGGGGGACAGACGTAGGGAGAGAGAGGGAGGGAGGGGAGAGAAAGAGGGGGAGAGGTAGGGAGATAGGGAGAGAGAGAAAAAAAAATAAACACATATTGGCAGGATGAACAACCTGTATCTATTGCCTCTCAAAAAACATAGCGGATATGTTTCAATATTCCCGAGAAGCAGTCAGGTGGATGGAGAGGTCAGGGGTGGGGATGAGGCTTGATAATAAACAGAGAGAGAGAGAGAGAGAGAGCGAGCATAGCAAAACCAATAACCTTTTCCCAACACCTTTACAAACACACACACACACACACACACACACACGAGTTTCAAGACGCTGAGAGACAAGTAAGCATAACGAGATGAATATTAAAGATAAAGAAGGAATATGGATAAAGAAGAAAGAACGATAGGGCTGGATAAAGGTTAGGGAAGAGAGAGACAAAAGGGATAAAGATTAAGTAAATAAAAAAGGCGAAAAGGGATACCTCCATCCCCTCTCCTCTCAACATCATACTACAGTACCCTACCCTACACTCGCCTACACCACAGCACACTACCATACAGCACTTCCATACCCGAGTGATCAGTTTAAGTGAGCAACTGGCTGGGCCCAGCCTCGAACTGGTTCCGGCGGTGCTAGACGTAGTTCGTCAGGCCACCGCCACGGGTCTACTGTCGGATTTTCTGAAGGTTCTTTTATGTTACATTTGTTGGTTTTGTTGTTTTTCTTTAATAATTCATATATTTACGTAGTTTTTCTCAGGATTTGTATGAATTTATACTCAAATAGCAGAGTTACAATTGTATTGACGCTGTGTGTGGCCCTTTTACAGACAATCTTGGCTACTAACTCAAGATAAAGAAGGAATCGCCGTAAATAAGAAGGTCCGGCGCTCTTCTCAGGCTCGACCGCTGTCACCCAAACTGAAACAGACAAAACATTGACTCACCTGTTAAGTAACAGGAACACTTTGGTAAAAGAAGAAATAATAACAACTTGTAGGAATCTCTCTGTCTGTCTGTTGGTCTGTGTCTGTCTGTTGGTCTCTGTCTGTGTGTGTCTCAGTTTCTGTCTGTCTTTGTATCTCAATCTCTGTCTGTGTGTCTGTGTCTGTTTCTGTCTGTCTGTCTCTGTCTGTTTGTCTCAATCTCTATCTGTATTTGTCTTTGTCTGTCTGTCTCTGTCTGCCAGACAGACATAAACTGAGACAGACAAACAGACAGATATTGAGACACAAAGATAAATAGACTGAGAGACACACAGGCAGAGACACTCACACACAGACAGAGACCAACACAGACGGACAGAGATAGTCAGACAGACAGACAGAATGCGAAAGGTAGACAGGCAGAGGCAGACATACAGATAGACAGTCAGGCAGGGACCTACATTGTGAGAAAGATATGACAGGCAGAGAAAGACGCAGACACACAGTCAGACAGAGACAGACAAAGTGAGAATGACAGACAGAGAGAAGAAGACAGACAGAGTGAGAAAGACAAACAGAGCGAGAAAGAATGACAGAGAGACAGACAGGGTGAGAAAGACATACAGACAGACAGACATATAGTCAAAGTGATAAAGATAGAACAGACATACAGACAGATAGACAGAGACAGTCAGACCAAATGACAGACGGACAAAGACAGTTAGACAAACAGATATAGACAAAATGAGACTGTCAGACAGACAGATAACGAATGAGAGAAAGACATAGACATACCGAGACAGAAATAGACAGACAGAGACAGACACCCAGACAGACATACAGAGACTGACAGACAGACACACAGAGACTGACAGACAGACATAAAGAGACTGACAGATAGACAAACAGAGACAGACGGAGACAGACATAGAGAAACAAAGAAAGATAGACAGAGACACACACAGACAGCAAACAGACAGACAGACAGAAGGAGAGGGACAGACAGAAACAGAGAGACGGAGACTAACACAGACGAAAGAGACAGACAGACAGAGACAGTCAGACAGACGGGCAGAAACACTCTGTCTGTCTGTCTGTCGGTTTCTGTGTGTTTGTCTTTCTTACAATATCGGTCTCTGTCTCTCTAGCTGTCTCTGCCCGATTGCCTTTCTCACTCTGATTGCCTGTCTGTCCGTCTGCCTATCACTGTCTGTCTGTCTATCTCTGTGTATCTGTCGCTCTATGCCTGTCTGTGTTTTCTCTTGTATGAATGTCTCTATGTCTGTCTGACTATCTCTGTCCGTCTGTCTGTTGGCCTCTGTCTGTCTGTGTGTATCTCTCGGTCTCTGTCTGTCTCTCTCATAATTCAGATGAAAATTATGCCAACACAAAAATATATTTTACATACATAACAATAATATGTTTATACGTGAATCTGTATTACATAAAATAGATGATGTAAGAAATACAAAGGCGCTGATTTTCCAACTGAAAGGCGCGATAAAAGCAGCTTTCCTTATGCACGAGACACAACAAACAAATAATGTAATATATAGTCAAAGCAGATGCGAGTTGGAATTGAGGCGGAACAACCAGAAAAATGTTCCAAGTATTTCTTCTTTTACCAAAGTGTTCCTGTTCCTTTTTATTTACATTATCATTTGTACGACGATTGCTTCCTTATCTTGAGTTAGTGTATATACAACTTATTTATCAACACACACACACACACACACACACACTGCAGCGCTATTTGTCTTATTTAAAACCATTTGTACGAGTTTCCTGACTTCCATTTATGCACCTCGATCATATCGCCCCTCACTCTACGTCTCTCCAGGGAGTACAAATTTATGTGCTTTAATCTGTCTCTGTATTCAAGGTTCGTAATACCCTGGATTATTAGTCTTGTCATTTTCCTCTGAATTAATTCTAGGGATTCTGTATCCATTCTGTAGTACGGTGACCAGAACTGAACTGCTTATTCCAAGTGAGGTACTTTGTTACCCCTCTTTCCTACTTATCATTACTCCTAAATTTTTCACACAACAGTTGTAACTTGTAAATAACAACTCTAGCTCTGCTATTTGAGTATAAATTCAAACATATCCTGAGAAAAACTGCATAAACATATGAATTATTAAAGAAAAAAGAAAAAACACCATATGTAACATAAATAGGCCTTCGAAAAGGCCGATAGTAGACCCCCTGGCGGTGGCATGACGAACTACGTACCACCGTCTAGCGCCGCCGGGACCAGGTCGAGGCTGGGCCCAGCCAGTTGCTCACTTGAACTGATCACTCGGGTGGGTGACTTAAACACAAGACACTCACGAGTATGGCATTGATCCCTGCACTGCCCTTAACTGGGTGGTGATGTTGGGAGCTGTCATCTCGACCTTAACTATGACATCCCGACTATGACATCCCGACAATGACATCCCGAAGATGACATTGATCCCTGCACTGCCCTTAACTGGGTGGTGATGTTGGGAACTGTCATCTCGACCTTAATTGTGACATCCCGACTATGACATCCCGACAATGACATCCCGAAGATGACATTGATCCCTGCACCGCCCTTAACTGGGTAGTGATGTTGGGAGCCGTCATCTCGACCTTAACTCGTGACATCCCGACCAGACATCCTGACAACATATCCCTGAAGATGACATTGATCCCCGTAATTGCCCTTAACTGCGGGTGATGCTGGGAACTGTCCGTCTGATCTTAATTGTGACATCCCGACTATGACATCCCGACAATGACATCACGAAGATGACATTGATCCCTGCACTGCCCTTAACTGGGTGGTGATGTTGGGAGCTGTCATCTCGACCTGAACTGTGACATACCGATTATGACATCCCGACAATGACATCCCGAAGATGACATTGATCCCTGCACTGCCCTTAACTGGGTGGTGATGTTGGGAGCTGTCATCTCGACCTGAACTGTGACATCCCGACTATGACATCCCGACAAT
>NW_024757832.1:5000-7306 GCF_018991925.1 Homarus americanus | reverse complement strand
ATTTTACCTCACATAACCAAAGCTTTTTACTTCACATAACCAAAGCTTTTTACCTCACATAACCAAAGCTTCTTACCTCACTTATCCAAAATATTTTACCTCATATAACCAAAGCTTTTTACTACACATAACCAAAGCTTTTTACCTAACATAACCAAAGCTTCTTACCTCACTTATCCAAAATATTTTACCTCACATAACCAAAGCTTTTTACTTCACATAACCAATGCTTTTTACCTCACATAACCAAAGCTTCTTACCTCACTTATCCAAAATATTTTACCTCACATAACCAAAGCTTTTTACTTCACATAACCAAAGCTTTTTACCTCACATAACCAAAGCTTCTTACCTCACTTATCCAAAATATTTTACCTCACATAACCAAAGCTTTTTACTTCACATAACCAAAGCTTTCTACCTCACATAACCAAAGCTTCTTACCTCACTTATCCAAAATATTTTACCTCACATAACCAAAGCTTTTTACTTCACATAACCAAAGCTTTTTACCTCACATAACCAAAGCTTCTTACCTCACTTATCCAAAATATTTTACCTCATATAACCAAAGCTTTTTACTTCACATAACCAAAGCTTTTTACCTCACATAACCAAAGCTTCTTACCTCACTTATCCAAAATATTTTACCTCACATAACCAAAGCTTTTTACTTCACATAACCAAAGCTTTTTACCTCACATAACCAAAGCTTCTTACCTCACTTATCCAAAATATTTTACCTCACATAACCAAAGCTTTTTACTTCACATAACCAAAGCTTTTTACCTCATAACCAAAGCGTCTTACCTCACTTATCCAAAATATTTTACCTCACATAACCAAAGCTTTTTACCTCACATAACCAAAGCTTCTTACCTCACAACCAAAGTATATGGTAGAAATAGGCTGGTTAAGTGTGGTTGCTTTTGCCAGTTTTAAAATTAACTTGTACACTTTTAACCAACAAATTGATTTAGGCAATACCCAGTGTTAAGCCACAGAGGTTTGATGGAACTTGATATAGAAACACAATAGAAAAAATAATCCCTTGTTATATATGTTAATAAAATCGCTTAATGGTTCAAAATGGACCTAGATTTTGGTTTTCATTATTACCAACATTTTACACCACTCTTGACTCCACTGACTGTACAATTCCCGTTCTGGTTATATGCACTATTGATGTCAATGTCAGTCTGTTCAATACTCACATTACTCAAAGCATTTATAAAAGGCATCGTGAGAGTCAAAAGTCTTTTCATAATTAATAAAACCCAATATTGTGAGTATATGTGGAACACCTCCTGGGCTAAACTTGCAGGTGATCTTTAGTACTAGAGATACCTTTAATGACAGACAGACATACACAGACAGACAGACAGATGTGTTGAGCTGTGTGTGGGGTGAGGTAGTGGAGTACTGTACTGGAGTTGGGTATAACTATGTCATTCCTTAGTCCCCAGTTAATGAGCGGTGGACTGAAGCGACTATAGTTAGTGACGAGTTTTAGTGATTTTTTTGGTTTTCTGTTTTAGATAAATCTATATAAAATAATTGTTCTGTTTAGAAATTAGAACGTAGAAAAGAGTATACAAAAGGTAGAACACACGCACACACACACACACACACACACACACACACACACACACACACACACGGAAGGGTCAAGACGTACCTGGCGCTCCTCTCGGAGCAGCCAGGTCAACTGTTATGTTGGCCCATACCAACCCCCTCCCCTGAACCCTCCTCCCCACCGGAATATCAACAAGTTCACGCCAGAAGTTACTATTTCATTTAGGAAAGAAATGGAACCAGTGTTAAACAGAGGTGAACAGTGGTGAACAGTGCTTAAGTCAGTGAGAACAACTCAACAGTAACAGTGGTACCCAAGTTGACCTTTCACACAGTGAGGTCCCAGGTACCCAGTGATAACGGCCAGTGAGACCCAACTACCAGCGATGTGTTAATCCGTCTACGATAGGAAGGCCTGGAACCACACCTCACTCATATAACACCATCTGTGAGGGAATTACTACACCACGTGAGGCCCCTCATAACACCATCTGTGAAGGAGTTACTACACCACGTGAGGCCCCTCATAACACCATCTGTGAGGGAATTACTACACCACGTGAGGCCCCTCATAACACCATCTGTGAGGGAATTACTACACCACGTGAGGCCCCTCATAACACCATCTGTGAGGTAATTACACCACGTGAGGTCCCCCATAACACCATCTGTGAGGGAATTACTACACCACGTGGTCCCTCATAACACCATCTGTGAAATTACTACATGGG
>NW_024757831.1:0-16327 GCF_018991925.1 Homarus americanus | reverse complement strand
GGAACGTCAGAGGTGCCTGGGGTGTCTGAGGGTGTGCCTGGGGTGTCTAGGTGTGCCTGGGATTGTCTGAGGTGTACCTGGGATTGTCTGGTGTACCTGGGATTGTCAGTTGTGCCTGGAGTGTCAGAGGTGTGCCTGGGGGTGCCAGATGGATACCTGGAGTATCAGTTGCCTGGTGTCAAGGGTGTACTGGGAGTGTCAAGGTGTACAGAGTGTCAGAGCTGTACCTGGAAGTGTCGAGGTGTTCTAGGGTGTCAGTGGTGTGCCTGGGGTGTCAGAGGTGTGCCTGGGGTGTTAAAGGTGTGCCTGGGGTCTCAGAGGTGTACCAGGGAATGTCAGAGGTGTGCCTGGAAGTGTGGGGTGAACCAGGGTGTCAGAGGGGTACCTGGGGTGTCAGAGGTGTGCCTGGAGTATCAGAAGGTGTACCTGGGAGTATCGTGGGTGTGCCTGGGGTGTCAGAGGTGTGCTGGGAGTATCAGGGGTGTGCCTGGGAGTGTCAGAGGTGTGCCTGGGTATCAAAGGTGTGCCTGGGAGTGTCAGAGGTGTCCTAGGAGTGTCTGGTGTGCCTGGGATTGTCAGGTTGTACCTGCGAGTGTCATGGGTGTGCCTGGGGTGCCAGTGGTGTACCTGGGAGTGTCAGGTGTGTGCCAGGAGTGTCAGCGGTGTACCTGGGAGTGTCAGAGGTGTACCTGGGGTGTCAGAGGTGTGCCTGGGAGTGTCATTGATGTGCCTGGGGTGTTTGGGGTGTGCCTGGAGTGTCAGGGCTGGAAGTGTCACAGGTGTGCCTGGGGTGTCTGGGGTGTGCATGGCATGTCAGAGGTGTGCCTGGGGTGTCAGGGGTGTGCCTGGGAGTGTCAGAGGTGTACTGGCAGTGTCAAGGTGTACCTGGCAGTGTCAGAGGTGTGCCTGGGGAGTGTCAGTGGTGTGCCTGGGGAATGTCAGGGTGTGCCTAAGTGTCAGAGGTGTGCCTGGGAGTGTCTGAGGTGTGCCTGGGAGTGTCAGAGGTGTGACCTGTGGTGTCTGCAGTGTGCTCGAGAGTCAGTTTTGTACCTGGGAGTGTCAGAGGTGTGCCTGGGAGTGTTAGAGGTGTGCCTGGTAGTGTCAGTGGTGTGCCTGGGGAGTGTGTTGGGTGTCAGGTGTGGAAGTGTCTGAGGGTGTGCCTGGGGTGTCTAAGGGTGTGCATGGGTGACAGGGTGTGCCTGGCAGTGTCAAGCTGTGCTGGGAGTGTCAGCAGTGTGCCTGGGGAGTGTCAGAGGAATACCTTTGGAGTATCAGGGTGTGCCTGGGAGTGTGAGGTGTGCCTGGGGAGTGTCAATGGTGTGCCTGGGGTGTCTGGCTGGCCTGGGGTGTCCAGGTGTGCGAGTGTCAGAGGTGTGCCAGGGAATGTCAGGGTGTGCCTGAGTGTCAGAGGTGAACCACTGGGTGTCAGAGTGCCTGGGGATGTCAGGAGGTGTGCAGGGGTTTCTGTGGTGTGCCTTTGAGGTGCAGGTGTACCTGAGGTGTCAGAGATGTGCCTGGAGTGTCAGAGTGTCCAGGGGAATGTCAGAGTGTGACTGGGAGTGTCAGAGGTGAACCACAGAGTGTCAGAAGGTGCCTGCAGGGGTGTCAGGAGGTGTGCCTGGGGTATCGGAGGTGTGCCTGGGAGTATCGGAGGTGTGCCTGGGAGTGTCTGGGGTTTGCCTGGGAGTGTCAGTGGTGTGCCTGGGGTGTCAGTGGTGTGCCTGGGGGTGTCAGAGGTGTGCCTGGGAGTGTCAGGGGTGTGCCTGGGGTGTCAGAGGTGTGCCTGGGTGTGCAGAGGTGAACCAGGGGTGTCAGAGGTACGAGTGTCAGGGGGTGGCCAGAGGTGTCAGAGGTGTGTACCAGGGTATCAGGTGTACCTGGGGTATCGGAGGTGTACCTGGGGGTATCAGAGGTGTACCTGGGATTGTCAGAGGTGGCCACCAGGGTGTGGTGGACTGGGAGTCTGGGAACGTCAGGGGTGTGGGAAGTATCACAGGTGTGCCTGGGGAGCCCAGAGGTGTGACCTGGGGTGTCAGGTGTGCCTGGGGGTGTCAGGGTGCACCTGGGGAGTGTGTATAATTGGGAGTGTCAGGGGTGTGAACTGGGTGTCGGAGGCGTAACTGGGGTGTCAGGTGTGACTGGGAGTATTTGAGGTGTACCTGGGGTGTCAGAGGTGTGCCTGGGGTGTCAGTGGTGTGCTGGGGGTGTCATTGATGTACCTGAAGTGTTTGAGGTGTGCCTGGAAGTGTCAGGGCTGGAAGTGTCCAGGTGTGCCTGGGGAGTGTCTGGGGTGTGCATGGCATGTCAGAGAGTGTGCCTGGGGAATGTCAGAGGAGGTGGCACCGGAGTGTCAGAGGTGTACCTGGTGTCAGAGGTGTGCCTGGGGTGTCTGAGGTGTACCTGGGAGTGTCAGATGTGTACCTGGCAGTGTCTGAGGTGTACAGAGTCAGTTTTGTACCTAGAGTGTCAGAGGTGTGCACCGGGAGTGTTAGAGGTGTATCTGGTAGTGTCAGTGGTGTACCTGGGAGTGTCTATTGGTGTTCCTGGAGTCAGAGTACCTGGAAGTGTCTGAGGTGTGCCTCTGGGGAGTGTCTGAGAGGTGTACCTGGGAGTGTCAGCAGTGTGCCTGGGAGTGTCAGAGAATACCTTTGGAGTATCAGAGGTGTGCCTGGGGAGTGTGAGAGTGTGCCAGGGAGTGTCAATGGTGTGCCTGGGAGTGTCAGGCTGTACCTGGGTGTCAGGTGTTCACGAAGTGTGAGAGGTGTACCAGGGATGTCAGAGTGTGCCTTGGGTGTCAGAGGTGAACCACGGGTGTCAGAGGTACCTGGGGATTATCGGAGGTGTACCAGGGGTATCGGATGTACGGGAGTATCAGGAGGTGCAGATTTCTGTGGTGTGCCTCTGGTGCCGGAGGTGTACCTGGGGTGTCAGGGTGTGCCTGGGGATGTCAGGGGTGTGGGTGTCAGAGGTGTGCCTGGGCGTGTCTGATGTGTGCCTGGGGTGTCAGGGTGTGCCTGGGGGAGTGTCTGGGGTGTGCATGGGTGTCAGAGGTGTGCCTGGCAGTGTAAGCTGTACCTGGAGTGTCAGGTGTTCCTGGGAGTGTCGGAGGTGTTCAAGTGTCAGAGATGTGCCTGGGAGTGTCAGAGGTGTACCTGGGGTGTTAGAGGTGTACCTGGGGTGTCAGAGAGTGTGCAGGGAATGTCAGAGGTGTGCCTGGGGTGTAGGTGAACCACAGAGTGTCAGAAGAGTACCTGAAGTGTCAGGGTGTGCCTGGGGTATCAGGTGTGCCTGCAGAGTATCAGGTGGCCAGAGATATCAGGTTGTGGCAGGGGTGAGAGGTGTGCCTTAGTCGGGATGTGGCAAGGAACGTCAGAGGTGCACAGGAGTGTCAGAGTTGTGCCTGGGATCAGTGGTGTGTAGGTGTGTGGGTGGGGTGTGTGGCAGGTGTCAGTGGTGTGCCTGGAGGTGTCGTGGTTGCCAGGTTGATGGGGTTGTTCAGGGGTGTCGCAGAGTTGTGCCTGGGGGTGATGGGGTGTGCCTGGAGTGTCAGGGGTGTGCCTGGGATTATCAAAGGTGTGCCTGGGGTGTCGGAGGTGTGCTGGGGTGTCAGAGGTGTACACTGGGGTGTGGAAGGTGGACCGGGGAGTGTCAGAGATTGCCTTGGGTGTCAGAGGTGTACCTGGGGTATCAGGAGGTGTGCCTGGGGTGTCGGAGGTGTGCCTGGGATATCAGGTGTGCTTGGGGTGCCAGAGGTGCAGAGTGTCAGGAGGTGTGCCTGGGGAGCCAGATGAATGCCTGGGGTATCAGAGGTATGCATATAGGTGTCAGAGGTGTGCCTGGCGGTGTGGCTGTACCTGTAGTGTCAGCGGTGTACATGGGAGTGTCTGAGTTGTACCTGGGAGTGTCAGTGGTGTGACCTGGGGTGTCAGAGGTGTACTTGGGAGTGTCTGAGGTGTGCCTGGGGTGTCAGAGGTGTGCCTGGGGTATCAGAAGGTGTACCTGGAGTGTCAGAAGTGTGCAGGAGTGTCAGAGGTGTGCTGGGAGTGTCAGAGGAGTACCTGGGAGTGTCAGTGGTGTGCCTGGGAGTGTCGAGGTATGGGAGTCAGAGGTGTAGCACGGAGTGTTGGGGTGTTCCTGGGGTGGCAGGTGCAGGATGTCAGAGGTGTGCCTGGGGTGTCAGATGTGAACCAGGGGCAGAGTGCCTGGGGTGTCAGGGGCGTTCCTGGGGAGTGTCAGGAGTGTACCTGGGATGTCAGAGGGTATACCTGGGAGTATCAGAGGTGTACCGGGGAGTGTCTGTGGTGTACCTGGAAGTGCCGGAGGTGTACCTGGGGGTGTCAAGGGTGGTACCTGGGAATGTCAGGGGTGTACCAGGTGTCAGAGGTGTACCTGGGAGTGTCTGATGTGTACACCGAGTGTCAGAGGTGTACCTGGGAGTGTCAGAGGTGTACCTGGGAGTGTTGGGTGTACCTGGGAGTGTCAGAGGTGTACAATGGAATGTCAGAGGTGTACCTGGGAGTGTCAGAGGTGAACCACAGAGTGTCAGATGAGTACCTGGGAGTGTCAGTGGTGTACCTGGGAGTGTCAGTGGTGTACCTGGGAGTGTCAGAGGTGTACCAGGGAGTGTCAGAGGTGTACCTGGGAGTGGCAGAGGTGAACCAGGAGTGTCAGAGGAGTACCTGGAGTGTCAGAGGTACTGGGAATATCGGAGGTATACCTGGGAGTATCGAAGTACTCAATGTGAGATGTGTACCTGACGAGTATCACAGGTGTACCTGGGAGTGTCAGAGGTGTACCTGGGAGTGTCAGGAGGTACCTGGGAGTGTCAGGGGTGCACCTGGGAGTGTCCGGCGGTAACTGGGAGTGCAGGTGTAACTGGGAGTGTCGGAGGCGTAACTGGGAGCAAGTCGGAGGTGTGATGGGAGTATTTGAGGTGTACCTGAAAGTGTCAGAGGTGTACCAGGGAATGTCAGAGGTGTACCAGGAATGAGTGGTGTACCTGGGAGTGTCAGAGGTGAACCACAGAGTGTCAGATGAGTACCTGGGAGTGTCAGAGGTGTACCTGGGAGTATCGGAGGTGTTCCTGGGAGTATCGGAGGTGTACCTGGGAGTGTCTGAGGTTTACCTGGGAGTCAGTGGTGTACCTGGGAGTGTCAGTGGTGTACCTGGGAGTGTCAGTGGGCACCTGGAGTGTCAGCGTGTACCTGGGAGTGTCAGCGGTGTACCTGGGAGTGTCAGAGATGTACCTGGGAGTGGCAGACGTGAACCAGGGAGGCCTCAGAGGAGTACCTGGGAGTGTCGGAGGTGAACCTGGGAGTATCGGAGGTGTACCTGGGAGTATCGGAGGTGTACCTGGGATTGTCAGAGGTGTACCTGGGAGTATCAGAGGTGTACCTGGGAGTGTCAGAGGTGTACCTGGGAACGTCAGAGGTGCACCTGGGAGTGTCTGAGGTGTACCTGGGAGTGTCTGAGGTGTACCTGGGATTGTCAGAGTTGTACCTGGAAGTGTCAGAGGTGTACCTGGGAGTGCCAGAGGAATACCTGGGAGTGCCAGAGGTGTACCTGGGAGTGTCAGAGGTGTACCTGGGAGTGTCAGAGCTGTACCTGGGAGTGTCGGAGCTGTACCTGAGTGTTGGAGGTGTTCCTGAGTGTCAGAGGTGTACCTGGGAGCACAGAGGTGTACCTGGGAGGTTAAGGTGTACCTGGGAGTCTCAGAGGTGTACCAGGGAATGTCAGAGGTACCTGGGGCACAGAGGTGAACCAGGAGGCAGAGGAGTACCTGGGAGGTCAGAGGTGCACTGGAAGTATCGAAGGTGTACCTGGGAGTACGGAGGTGTACCTGGGAGTGTCTGAGGTGTACCTGGGAGTACGGAGGAGTACCTGGGAGTGTCAGAGGTGTACCTGGAAGTATCGGAGGTGTACCTGGAGTATCGGAGGTGTACCTGGGAGTGTCTGGAGGTGTACCTGGGAGTATCGGAGGTGTACCTGGGAGGTCAGGTGTGCCTGGGAGTATCAGAGGTGTACCTGGGAGTGTCAGAGGTGCCTGGGAGTATCAAGGTGTACCTGGGAGTGTCTGAGGTGTACCTGAGTGCTCAGAGGTGTACCTTGGGAGTGTCTGAGTTGTACCTGGGAGAGTCAGAGGAGAACCAGGAGTGTAAGAGGTGTACCTGGGAGGGTCAGAGGTGTACCTGGGAGTGTCAGAGGTGTACGGAGTGTCTGAGGTGTACCTAGGAGTGTCAGAGGTGTAGCTGGGAGTGTCTGAGTTGTACCTGGGAGTGTCAGTGGTGTACCTGGGAGTGTTAGAGGTGTACTTGATGTCAGAGGTGTACCTGGGAGTGTCAAAGGTGTACCTGGGAGTGTCAGAGGTGACCCTGGGAGTGGCAGAGGTGAACCAGGAGTGTCAGGAGAGTACCTGGGAGTGTCAGAGGTGTACCTGGGAATATCGGAGGTGACCTGGGAGCACGAAGGCGTACCTGGGAATGTCAGAGGTGTACCTGGGAGTATCACAGTGTACCTGGGAGTGTCAGGTGTACCTGGGAGTGTCAGAGGTGTACCTGGGAGTGTTCAGGGGTGCACCTGGGAGTGTCTGGCGTGTAACTGGGAGTGTCAGGGGTGTAATTGGGAGTGTCGGAGGCGTAACTGGGAGTGTCGGAGGTGTGACTGGGAGTATTTGAGGTGTACCTGGGAGTGTCAGAGGTGTACCTGGGAGTGTCAGTGGTGTACCTGGGAGTGTCATTGATGTACCTGGGAGTGTTTGAGGTGTACCTGGAAGTGTCAGGGCTGGAAGTGTCACAGGTGTACCTGGGAGTGTCTGAGGTGTACATGGCATGTCAGAGGTGTACCTGGGAGTGTCAGAGGTGTACCTGGGAGTGTCAGAGGTGTACCTGGCAGTGTCAGAGGTGTACCTGGGAGTGTCAGAGGTGTACCTGAGGGTGTCAGTGGTGTACCTGGGAATGTCAGGGGTGACCTGGGAGGTCAGAGGTGTACCTGGGAGTGTCTGAGGTGTACCTGGGAGTGTCAGAGGTACCTGGGAGTGTCTGAGGGTGTACCTGGGAGTGTCTGAGGTGTACCTGGGAGTGTCTGAGGTGTACCTGGGAGTGTCTGGAGGTGTACCTGCAGTGTCAGAGGTGTACCTGGGAGTGTCAGAGGTGTACCTGAAGTGTCATGGTGTACCTGGGAATGTCAGGGGTGTACCTGGGAGTGTCAGAGGTGTACCTGGAGTGTTAGAGGTGTACCTGGGAGTGTCATTGGTGTACCTGGGAGTCAGAGTACCTGGGAAGTGTCTGAGGTGTACATGGAGTGTCAGAGGTGACCTGGAAGTGTAAGCTGTACCTGGGAGTGTCGGAGGTACCCGGGAGTGTCTGGAGGTGTACATGGGGTGTCAGGGTGTACCTGGGAGTGTCAGAGGTACCTGGGAGTGTCAGAGGTGTACCTGGGAGTGTCTGATGTGTACCTGGGAGTGTCAGAGGTGTACCTGGGAGTGTCTGAGGTGTACATGGAGTGTCAGAGGTGTACCTGGCAGTGTAAGCTGTACCTGGGAGTGTCGGAGGTGTTCCTGAGAGTGTCAGAGATGTACCTGGGAGTGTCAGAGGTGTACCTGGGGGTGTTAGAGGTGTACCTGGGAGTGTCAGAGGTGTACTAGGAATGTCAGAGGTGTACCTGGGAGTGTCAGAGGTGAACCACAGAGTGTCAGGAGAACATGGGAGTGTCAGAGGTGTACCTGTGAGTATCGGAGGTGTACCTGGGAGTATCGGAGGTACCGGAGTGTCGGAGGTTTACCTGGGAGTGTCAGTGGTGTACCTGGGAGTGTCAGTGGTGTACCTGGGATTGTCAGGAGGCCTGGAAGTGTCAGAGGTGTACCTGGGAGTGACAGAGGAATTGGGAGTATCAGAGGTGTACCTGGGAGTGTCAGAGGTGTACCTGGGAGTGTCAGAGGTACCTGGGAGTGTCTGAGCTGTACCTGGGAGTGTCAGAGCTGTACCTGGGAGTGTCAGAGGTGTACCTGAGAGGTCAGAGGTGTACTGGAGTGTCAGAGGCACTTAGGAGTAAAGGTGTACCTGGGAGTCTCAGAGGTGTACCAGGAATGTTAGAGGTACCAGCGAATGTTAGAGGTACTGGGCACAGAGGTGTACCTGGGAGTCTCCAGAGGTACCAGGGAATGTCAGAGGTGTACCTGGAAGTGTCAGGAGGAACCAGGAGTGTCAGAGGAGTACCTGAGTGTCTGAGGTGTACCTGAAGCATCGGAGGTACCTGGGAGTGTCTGGAGCACCTGGGAGTGTCGGAGCTGTACCTGGGAGTGTCGGAGGTGCCCTGGAGTATCAGGAGGTGTACCTGGGAGGTCAGAGGTGTGCCTGGGAGCATCATGTGTGTACCTGGAGGCCAGAGGTGTACCTGGGAGTGTCTGAGGTACCTGGGATTGTCAGGAGTTGTACCTGGGAGGCCACAGGTGTACCTGGGAGTGCCAGTGGTGTACCTGGGAGTGTCAGGTGTACCAGGGAGGTCAGAGGTGTACCTGGGAGGCCAGTGTACCGGGCGTGTCAGAGGTGTACCTGGGAGTGGCAGAGGTGTGAACCAGGAGGTCAGAGAGCACCTGGGAGTGTCAGAGGTGTACGTGGGAGACCGGAGGTGTGACCTGGGAGTACTGGAGGTGTACCTGGGAGTACGGAGGTGTACCTGGGACGTGAGGCACCTGGGAGTGCGAGGTGAACCTGGGAACGTCAGGGTAACGCCCAGAGGTGTACCTGGGAGGTCAGCAGGTACCTGGGAGTGTCAGGAGGTGTACCTGGGAGTGTCAGAGGTGCCTGGAGTGTCGGAGATGTACCTGGGAACGTCAGAGGTGTTACCTGGGGAGTATCACAGGTGTACCTGGGAGTGTCAGAGGTGTACCTGGGAGTGTCAGAGGTGTACCTGGGAGTGTCAGGGGTGCACCTGGGAGTGTCTGGCGATGTGGTGAGAGTGTCAGGAGGTGTACCTGGGAGTGTCAGAGGCGTACCTGGGGAGTGTCGGAAGTGTGACTGGGAGTGTTGAGGTGTACCTGGGAGTGTCAGGGTGTACCTGGAGTGTCAGTGGTGTACCTGGGAGTGTCATTGATGTGCCTGGGAGTGTTTGAGGTGTACCTGGAAGTGTCAGGGCTGGAAGTGTCACAGGTGTAGCGAGTGTCCTGGAGGTGTACATGGCATGTCAGGTGGAACGAGATGTCAGAGGTGTGCCTGGGCGTCAGAGGTGTACCTGGCAGTGTCAGAGGTGTACCTGGAGGTGTCAGTGAGGTGTACCTGGGAGTGTCTGAGGTGTGCGGAGTGTCAGATGTGTACCTGGCAGTGTCTGAGGTGTACCTGAGAGAGTCAGTTTTGTACCTGGGAGTGTCAGAGGTGTGCCTGGGTGTTAGAGGTGTATCTGGTGAGTGTCAGTGGTGTACCTGGGGAGTGTCATTGGTGTTCCTGGAGTCAGAGTACCTGGAGATGTCTGAGGTGTACCTGGGAGTGTCTGAGGTGTGCACAGAAGTGTCAGCAGTGTACCGAGTGTCAGAGAATACCTTTGGAGTATCAGAGGTGTACCTGGGAGTGTGAGGACGTGCAGGGAGTGTCAGTGGTGTACCTGGGAGTGTCAGAGCTGTGCCTGGGGTGTCGGAGGTGTTCTGGGAGTGTCAGAGGTGTGCCAGGGAATGTCAGAGGTGTACCTGTGGGTGTCAGAGGTGAACCACGGAGTGTCAGAGGAGTACCTGGGAGTATCGGAGGTGTACCTGGGAGTATCGGAGGGTGTACCTGGGAGTATCGGAGGTGTGCCCGGGAATTTCTGTGGTGTACCTTTGAGTGCCGGAGGTGTACCTGGGGGTGTCAAGGGTGTACCTAGGAATGTCAGGGGTGTACCTGGGAGTGTCAGAGGTGTGCCTGGGCGTGTCTGATGGGGTGTCAGGGTGCCTGGGGTGTCTGAGGTGTGGGTGTCAGAGGTGTGCCGCAGTGCAAGCTGTACCTGGGAGTCGGAGGTGTTCCTGGGAGTGTCGAGGTGTTCCTGAGAGTGTCAGAGATGTACCTGGGGTGTCAGAGGTGTACCTGGGGTGTTAGAGGTGTACCTGGGAGTGTCAGAAGTGTACCAGGGAATGTCAGAGGTGTACCTGGGAGTGTCAGAGGTGAACCACAGAGTGTCAGAAGAGTACCTGGGAGTGTCAGAGGTGTACCTGGGGAGTATCGGAGGTGTGCCTGGGGATTATCGGAGGTGTACCTGGGAATATCAGGTGTGCTTGGGAGTGCCAGAGGTGTACCTGGGAGTGTCGGAGATGTGCCTGGGAACGTCAGAGGTGCACCTGGGGTGTCAGAGGTGTGCCTGGGAGTGTCAGTGGGCCTGCAGGAGTCAGTGGTGTACCTGGGGTGTCAGTGGTGTGGGGTGTCAGGTGGTGTGCCTGGGAGTGTCAGGAGGTGTGCCTGGAGTGTCTGAGGTGTACCTGGGGTGTCTGGGGTGTACCGGGAGTGTCAGAGGTGTGCCTGGGGTGTCAAGGGTGTGCCTGGGTGTCAGAGGGTGTACCTGGGGTCAGAGGTGTGCCTGGGGGTGTGAGGTGAACCAGGTGTCAGAGGTGCCTGGGTGTCAGAGGTGTGCCTGGGAGTATCGGAGGTGTACCTGGGGTGTCAGGTGTGCCTGGGAATATCAGGAGGTGTGCCTGGAGTGCAGAGGTGTACCTGGGGTGTCAGGAGGTGACCTGGGAGAGCCAGGAAGAATAGGTATCAGAGGTATACATGGTGTCAGGGTGTGCCTGGCAGTGTAAGCTGTACCTGTGAGTGTCAGCGGTGTACATGGGAGTGTCAGGGTTGTGCCTGGGGTGTCGTGTGGTGTGCAGTGTCAGAGGTGTGCTGGGGTGTCTGAGGTGTGCCTGGGGTGTCAGAGGTGTACCTGGGAGTATCAAGGTGTACCTGGGGTGTCAGGGTGTGCCAGGGAGTGTCAGAGGTGTGCCTGGGAGTGTCAGAGGTGCAGAGTCGTGGTGTACCTGGGAGTGTCAGAGGTATACCTGGGAGTCAGAGGTGTGCCTGGGAGTGTTAGGGTGTTCTGGGAGTGGCACAGGTGTGCCAGAATGTCAGAGGTGTGCCTGGGAGTGTCAGATGTGAACCAGGGAGCTTCAGGAGTACCTGGGGAGTGTCAGAGGCGTTCCTGGGAGTATCGGAGGTGTGCCTGGGAGTGTCAGAGGTATGCCTGGGTGTCAGAGGTGTGCCAGGGGTGTCTGTGGTGTGCCTGGAGGTGCCGGAGGTGTACCTGGAGTGTCAGGGTGTGCCTGGGAATGTCAGGGGTGTGCCTGGGAGTGTCAGAGGTGTACCTGGGGTGTCTGATGTGTGCCTGGGGTGTCAGAGGTGTACCTGGGGTGTCAGAGGTGTGCCTGGGGTGTTAGGTGTACCTGGGGTGTCAGAGAGGTGTGCAATGGAATGTCAGAGGTGTGCCTGGGAGTGTCAGAGGTGAACCACAGAGTGTCAGATGAGTACCTGGGAGTGTCAGTGGTGCACTGGGGTGTCAGTGGTGGTACCTGGGGTGTCAGAGGTGTGCCAGGGGTGTCAGGAGGTGTACCTGGGGTGGGAGGTGAACCAGGGGTGTCAGAGGTGCCTGGGAGTGTCAGAGGTGCACCTGGGAATGTCAGGTATGCCTGGGAGTATCCAGAGGCGTACCTGGGATGTCAGATGTGTACCTGGGGTATCACAGGTGTGCCTGGGAGTGTCAGAGGTGTGCCTGGGATGTCAGAGGTGTACCTGGGGTCAGGGTGCACCTGGAGTGTCTGGCGTGTAACTGGGAGTGTCAAGGTGTGGCTGGGGAGTGTCAGGCGTAACTGAGGAGTGTCGGAGGTGTGACTGGGAGTATTTGAGGTGTACCTGGAAAGTGTCAGAGGTGTACCAGGGAATGTCAGAGGTACCAGGGAAGGTGAGAGGAACTCAGAGGTTCAGAGGTGAACCACAGAGGTCAGATGAGTACCTGGGAGGTCAGGGGTGTACCTGGGAGTACCGGAGGTTCCTGGGAGTATCGGAGGTGTACCTGGGAGTGTCTGAGGTTTACCTGGGAGTGTCAGTGGTGTACCTGGAGTGTCAGTGGTGTACCCAGACAGTGTACCTGAGCAGCCAAGCGGTGTACCTGGGAGTGTCAGCGGTGTACCTGGGAGTGTCAGAGATGTACCTGGGAGGGCAGACGTGAACCAGGGAGTGTCAGAGAGTACCTGGAGGCCGGAGGTGAACTGGGAGTATCGGAGGTGGGCTCAGAGCATGAGGCACGGGATTTCAGAGGTGTACCTGGGAGTATCAGAGGTGTACCTGGGAGGCCAGAGGTGTACCTGGGAACGTCAGAGGTGCACCTGGGAGCGGGGTCTGAGGTGTACCTGGGAGGTTGAGGTGTACCTGGGATTGTCAGAGTTGTACCTGAAGTGTCAGAGGTACCTGGGAGTGCCAGAGAATACCTGGAGTGCTGAGGCCTGGGAGTGTCAGAGGTGTACCTGGGAGTGTCAGAGCTGTACCTGGGAGCAAGGAGCTGTACCTGGGAGCAAGCAAGGTGTTCCTGAGTGTGTCAGAGGTGTACCTGGGAGTGCCAGAGGTACCTGGGAGTAAGAAGGTGTACCTGGGAGTCCAGAGGTGTACCAGGGAATGTCAGAGGTACCTGGAAGTGTCAGGAGGTGAACCAGGAGTGTCAGGGGAGTACCTGGGAGTGTCAGGAGGTGTACCTGGAAGTATCGAAGGTGTACCTGGGAGTATCGGAGAGGTGTACCTGGAGTGTCTGAGGTGTACCTGGGAGTATCGGAGGCACCAAGAGTGTCAGGAGGCACCCCTGGTGCTATGGCAAAAACGGGGACAATGAGGTGTACCGGGAGTTCTGAGGGTGTACCTTGGGAGACGATAGGCACTGGGAGGTCAGGTGTGCCTGGGAGTATCAGAGGTGGCACCTGGAGTGTCAGAGGTGCCTGGGAGCATCAAAGGTGTACCTGGGAGTGTCTGAGGTACCTGGGAGTGTCAGAGGTGTACTTGGGAGTGTCTGAGTTGTACCTGGGAGAGCTGGGGAGGAGAACCAGGGAGGTAAGAGGCACCTGGGAGGGCTGGGAGGTGTACCTGGGAGGTCAGAAGGTGTACCTGGGAGTGTCTGAGGTGTACCTAGGAGTGTCAGAGGTGTACCTGGGAGGCCAGATGGTGTACCTGGGAGCAAGCCAGTGGTGTACCTGGGAGTGTTAGAGGTGTACTTGGGATGTCAGGAGGTGTACCTGGAGGTCAAAGGTGTACCTGGGAGGCAGAGGTGCACCTGGGAGTGGCAGAGGTGAACCAGGAGTCTGAGGAGATAACCTGGGAGTGCAGAGGCACCTGGGAATATCAAGGCATACCTGGGAGACAGAAGGCACCTGGGAATGCCAGGAGGTGTACTTGGAGATCACAGGTGTACCTGGGAGGTCAGGTGTACCTGGGAGTGTCAGAGGTACCTGGGAGTGTCAGGGGTGCACCTGGGAGTGTCTGGCGTGTAACCAGGAGTGTCAGGGGTGTACTGGGGAGTGCCGGAGGCAACTGGGAGCAAGCCGGAGGTGCACTGGGAGCTGAGGTACCTGAGTGCCAGAGGTACCTGGAGTGTCAGTGGTGTACCTGGGAGAAGTTGCTGATGTACCTGGGAGTGTTTGAGGTGTACCTGGAAGTGCTTGGGCTGGAAGTGTCAAGGAGGTACCTGGGAGTGTCTGAGGCAAGATGGCATGTCACAGGTGTACCTGGGAGTGCCGAGGTGTACCTGGGAGTGCAGAGGTGTACCTGGCAGTGTCAGAGGTGCACTGGGAGGTCTGAGGTACCTGGAAGGTCAGGATGCACCTGGGAATGCTCAAAACGGGAGTGTCAGAGGTGTACCTGGGAGGTTCGAGGTACCTGGGAGGCTAGAGGTACCTGGAGTGGCCTGAGGTGTACCTGGGAGTGTCTGAGGTGTAACGGAGGTCTGAGGTGTGTACCTGGGAGTGTCTGAGGTGTACCTGGGAGTGTCAGAGGTGTACCTGGGAGTGTCAGAGGCACCAAGCCAGGTGTACCTGGGGAATGTCAGGGGTGTACCTGGGAGGTCAGAGGTGTACCTGGGGAGTGTTAGAGGTGTACCTGGGAGGTGTCAGGTGTACCTGGGAGTCAGAGTCCCTGGAAGTGTCTGAGGGTGTACATGGGAGTGTCAGAGGTGACCTGGTGGAGCCGGTACCTGGGGAGGCCGAGGTGTACCTGGGAGTGTTTGAGGTGTACAGGGGTGTCAAGGTGTACCTGGGAGGTCAGAGGTACCTGGGAGGTCAGAGGTGTACCTGGGAGGTCTGGATGCACGGGAGGCCAGAGGTACCTGGGAGTGTCTGAGGTGCACATGAGTGTCAGAGGTGTACCTGGCAGTGTAAGCTGTACCTGGAGTCGGAGGCAATCCTGAGAGGCTGGGAGATGTACCTGGGAGGCTGAGGTACCTGGGGTGTTAGAGGTGTACCTGGGAGCAAGCTGAGGTGTACCAGGGAATGTCAGGAGGTGTACCTGGGAGGTCAGAGGTGAACCTGAGAGTGTCAGAGGAGCACATGGGAGTGCGGGAGGTACCTGGGAGTATCGGAGGCAGAGTATCGGAGGTGTACCTGGGAGTGTCGGAGGTGTACCTGGGAGTGTCAGAGGTGCACCTGGGAGTGTCGGGGTGGTACCTGGGATGTCAGAGGTACCTGGGAGTGTCAGAGGTGTACCTGGAGTGACAGAGGGTACCTGGGAGTGTCAGGAGGTGTACCTGGGAGTGTCAGAGGTGTACCTGGGAGTGTCAGAGGTGTACCTGGGAGTGTCTGAGGTGTACCTGGGAGTGCCTGGGAGGAGGTACCTGGGAGGTCAGAGGTGGGTTCTGAGGAGTGCCTGGGAGGTGTACCTGGGAGTGTCAGAGGTACCTGGGAGTGTCAGAGGTGTACCTGGGAGTCTCAGAGGTGTACCTGGAATGTTGAGGTACCTGGGAGTGTCAGAGGTGTACCTGGGAGTGTCGAGGTGTACCTGGAGTGTCAGAGGTGGCACCTGGGAGTGTCAGAGGTGTACCTGGGAGTGTCAGAGGTGTACCACAGAGTGTCAGAGGTGCCTGGGAGTGTCTGGAGGTGTACCTGGAAGTATCGAGAGGTACTGAGTGTCAGAGCTGTACCTGGGAGTGCTGGAGGTGTACCTGGAGCATGGAGGTGTACCTGGGAGCATCAGGAGGTGTACCTGGGAGTGTCAGAGGTGTACCTGGAGTATCAGATGTACCTGGGAAAGCCAGAGGTGTACCTGGGAGGCCAGAGGTGCACCTGGGATGTCAGAGGTGCACCTGGGAGTGTCATAGGTACCTGGGAGGCGCCAGAGGTGTCCTGGGAGTGTCAGATGTGTACCGGGAGGTCAGAGCACTGGGAGTGTCAGAGGGTGGCACCTGGGAGTGTCAGGAGGTGTACCTGGGAGTGGCAGGAGGTGTACCAGGGAGGTCAGAGGGCACCTGGAGGTCAGAGGTGTACCTGGGAGTGTCTGAGGTGTACCTGGGAGTATCGGAGGTACTGGGAGACGGAGGTGTACCTGGGATTGGGAGGTGTACCTGGGAGGCCGAGGTGTACCTGGGAATGTCAGAGGCAATGGGAGTGTCAGAGGTGTACCTGGGAGTGTCAGGAGGTGTACCTGGGAGGCTCGGAGGTGCCTGGGAGTGCCGAGGTACCTGGGAGTGTCAGAGGTGTACCTGGGAATGTCAGAGGTGCACCTGGGAGGTTGAGGTGTACCTGGGAGTGTCAGTGGGGCACCTGGGAGTGTTAGAGGTACCTGGGAGGTCAGAGGTGAACCAGGAGGTCAGAGGAGTACCTGGGAGTGTCAGAGGTGTACCCGGAGTATCGGAGGCACCTGGGAGTGTCGGAGGCGCACTGGGAGTATCGGAGGCACCTGGGAGTGTCAGAGGTGTACCTGGAGTGCTTGAGGTACTGGGAGAGCCAGAGGTACCTGGGAGCACTGCAGGTAACCTGGAGTGTCAGAGGTGTACCTGGGAGTGTAAGCTGTACCTGGGAGTGTCAGGTGCAAACTGAGTGTCTGAGGCACCTGGGAGGTCAGAGGTGTACCTGGGAGGCCAGGAGGTACCTGGGAGTGTCAGAGGTGTACCTGGGGTGGCCAGAGGCACCTGGGAGTATCAGAGGTGTACCTGGGAGTGTCAGAGGTGTACCTGGGAGTGTCAGAGGTGTACCTGGAGTGCTGGGGTGGTGTACCTGAGTGTCAGGTGTACCTGGGAGTGTCAGAGGCACCTGGGAGTGTCAGAGGTGTACCTGGGAGTGCTGGGAGGTGTACCAGGAGGCTGGGGAGGTGAACCAGGGAGGTCAGAGGAGTACCTGGGAGTGTCAGAGGTGTACCTGGGAGGC
>NW_024757830.1:0-1844 GCF_018991925.1 Homarus americanus | reverse complement strand
TGCATTATTTATTGGGCTTAATGAAATATATATGGATCCTCCATGTTTGAAGTTGCATTTGGTTAACGTTACTCTGATCACCTAATGGTCCCCATTGGGAGTTCACGGCGCCATGACTCGTTGAACAGGCTTTGTATGTGAAATATATGTAGAGTCTAGGACTGCTTTTTAGTCTCCTGGTGGCCCAGAGGTAGCATTCCCGGTCACATTTAAGATCGTGGGTTCAAATCCTGGTGGGGTGAGGTGTTGATTATATGTGAAGTCTGCTTGCTATTGGGCTAATAAATATTTGGATCCTCCTTGTTTGGAGCGCATTTGGTAAAACGTTGCTCTGATCACCTAAAGCACAGGTGGTTCCCCATTAGAGTTCATGGTGCCATAAGCTCGTTGAACGGGCTTTGTGTGAAATAAGGAGTCTAGGACTGCTTTTATTGTCCTGGTGGCGAGGTAGCATTCCCGGTCACAATTATAAGATTGTGGGTTCAAATCCTGGTGGGATGAGGTGTTGATTATATATGTGAAGTCCGCGTGCTTTATTGGGCTATTGGAATATATATGGATCCTCGTGTTTCGAAGCCGCGATTTGGTAAAACGTTGCTCTGATCACCTAAGCGTGCAGGTGGTCCCTATAGTGGTTCTGGCGCCATAATTCAGTTGAGCAGGCTTTGTGTGAAATATAGCAGAGTCTAGGACTGCTTTTATTTATAATTGTATGGTGGCTTTGGGGTGGAGTATAGATGAGTGGGTTCGAATCCTGGTGGGGTGAGGTGTTGATTATATGTAGAAGTCCGCGTGCTTTATTGGGCTAATGAAATATATATGGATCCTCGTGTTTCGAAGCCGCATTTGGTAAAACGTTGCTCTGATCACCGAAGCGGCACGGGTGGTCCTCATTAAAGGTTCACGGCGCCAAAAGCTCGTTGAACAGGCTTTGTGTGAAATATAGCAGAGTCTAGGAATGCTTTTAGTGTCCTGGTGGCCCGGTCACAATTCGAAGATCGTGGGTTCGAATCCTGGTGGGGTGAGGTGTTGATTATATGAAGAACTCCGCATGCTTTATTAGGCGAATGAAATATATATGGATGCTCGTGTTTCGAAGCCGCATTTTGTAAAACGTTGCTCTGATCACCTAAGCGGCACGGGTGGTCCTCATTAGAGGTTAACGGTGCCTTAAGCTCGTTGAACAGGCTTTGTGTGAAATATAGCAGAGTCTAGGACTGCTTTTATTGTCCTGGTGGCCCAGAGGTAGCGTTCCGCCTGTCACAATTAGAAGATCTTGAGTTCAAATCCTGGTGGGGTGAGGTGTTGATTATGTGTAGAAGTCCGCGTGCTTTATTGGGCTAATGAAATATATGGATCTCGTGTTTTGAAGCCGCATTTGGTAAAACGTTGCTCTGATCACCTAAAGCTGACATAATTGGTCCCTATAAATCAGTTACAGCGCCATAAGCTCGTTAATTGAGCTTTTATTGGTAAATATAGCAGAGTCTAGGACTGCTTTTTATTATTCCTATAATTGTGGCCCAGAGGTAGCGTTCCCCGTCTGAATTAGAGATCGTGAGTTTAAATCCTGGTGGGGTGAGGTGTTGATTATATGAAGAAGTCGCGTGCTTTATTGGGCTAATGAAATATATATGGATCCTCGTGTTTCAAAGCCGCATTTGGTAAAACGTTGCTCTGATCACCTAAGCGGCACGGGTGGTCCCCTATAGTGGTTCACAGCGCCATAAGCTCGTTGAACAGGCTTTGTGTGAAATAAAGCAGAGTCTAGGACTGCTTTTATTGTCCTGGTGGCCCAGAGGTAGCGTTCCCCCGTCACAATTATAAGATCGTGGGTTCAAATC
>NW_024757829.1:0-18112 GCF_018991925.1 Homarus americanus | reverse complement strand
TTATCACCTAAGCGGCACGGGTGGTCCCCCTTAGAAGTTCATCGCGCCATAAGGTCGTTGAACAGGCTTTGTGTGAAATATAGTAGAGTCTAGGACTGATTTTATTGTCCTGGTGGCCCAGAGGTAGCATAGCCCGGTCACAATTTTAAGATCGTGGGTTCGAATCCTGGTGGAGTGAGGTGTTGATTATATGTAGAAGTCCGCGTGCTCTATTGGGCTAATGAAATATATATGGATCCTCGTGTTTCCAGCCGGATTTGGTAAAACGTTGCTCTGATCACCTAAGCGGTACGGTGGTCCCCATTAGAGGTTCACAGCACCATAAACTCGTTGAACAGGCTTTGTGTGAAATATAGTAGAGTCTACGAATGCTTTTATTGTCCTGTTGGCCCAGAGGTAGCGTTCCCCGGTCACAATTATAAGATAGTGGGTTCAAATCCTGGTGGGGTGAGGTGTTAATTATATGTAGAAGCCGCGTGCTTTATTGGGGAATGAAATATATATGGATCCTCGTGTTTTGAAGCCGCATTTGGTAAAACGTTGCTCTGATCACCTAAGCAGCACGGGTGGTCCCCATTAGAGGTTCACGGCGCCATAAGGTCATTGAACAGGCTTTGTGTGAAATATAGTAGAGTCTACGAATGCTTTTATTGTCCTGTTGGCCCAGAGGTAGCGTTCCCCGGTCACAATTATAAGATCGTGGCTTCAAATCCTGGTGGGGTGAGGCGTTGATTATATGTAGAAGTCCGCGTGCTTTTTTGGGCTAATGAAATATATATGGATCCTCGTGTTTCGAAACCGCATTTGGTAAAGCGTTGCTCTGATCACCTAAGCGGCACGGGTGGTCCCCTACAGTGGTTCACAGCGCCATAAGCTCGTTTAACAGGCTTTGTGTGAAATATAGTAGAGTCTAGGACTGCTTTTATTGTCCTGGTGGCCCAGAGGTAGCATAGCCCGGTCACAATTATAAGATCGTGGGTTTGAATCCTGGTGGGGTGAGGTGTTGATTATATGTAGAAGTCCGCGTGCTTTATTGGGCTAATGAAATATATATGGACCCTCGTGTTTTGAAGCCGCATTTGGTAAAACGTTGCGCTGATCACCTAAGTGGCCAGGGTGGTCCCCATTAGAGGTTCACGGCGCCATAAGCTCGTTGAACAGGCTTTGTGTGAAATATAGCAGAGTCTAGGACTGCTTTTATTGTCCTGGTGGCCCAGAGGTAGCGTTCCCCGGTCACAATTATAAGATCGTGGCTTCAAATCCGGGTGGGGTGAGGCGTTGATTATATGTAGAAGTCTGCGTGCGTTATTGGGCTAATGAAATATATATGGATCCTCGGGTTTTGAAGCCGCATTTGGGTAAACGTTGCTCTGATCACCTAAGCGGCACGGGTAGTCCCCTATAGTGGTTCACGGCGCCATAAGCTCGTTGAACAGGCTTTCTGTGAAATATAGCAGAGTCTAGGACTGCTTTTATTGTCCTTGTGGCCCAGAGGTAGCGTTCCCCGGTCACAATTATAAGATCGTTGGTTGATATCCTGGTGGGGTGAGGTGTTGATTAAATGTAGAAGTTCGCGTGCTTTATTGGGCTAATGAAATATATATGGATCCTCCTGTTTCGAAGCCGCATTTGGTAAAACGTTGTTATGATCACCTAAGCGGCACGGGTGGTCCCCATTAGAGGTTCACGGTGCCATAAGCCCGTTGAACAGGCTTTGTGTGAAATATAGCAGAGTCTAGGAATGCTTTTATTGTCCTGGTGGCCCAGAGGTAGCGTCCCCCGGTCACAATTATAAGATCGTGGCTTCAAACCCTGGTGGGGTGAGGCGTTGATTATATGTAGAAGTCTGCGTGCTTTATTGGGCTAATGAAATATATATGGATCCTCGGGTTTCGAAGCCGCATTTGGTTAAACGTTGCTCTGATCACCTAAGCGGCACGGGTGGTCCCCTATAGTGGTTCACAGCGTCATAAGCTCGTTAAACAGGCTTTGTGTGAAATATAGTAGAGTCTAGGACTGCTTTTATTGTCCTGGTGGCCCAGAGGTAGCGTCCCCCGGTCACAATTATAAGATCGTGGCTTCAAATCCTGGTGGGGTGAGGCGTTGATTATATGTAGAAGTCTGCGTGCTTTATTGGGCTAATAAAATATATTTGGATCCTCGGGTTTCGAAGCCGCATTTGGTTAAACGTTGCTCTGATCACCTAAGCAGCACGGGTGATCCCCTATAGTGGTTCACAGCGCCATAAGCTCGTTGAACAGGCATTGTGTGAAATATAGTAGAGTCTAGGACTGCTTTTATTGTCCTAGTGGCCCAGAGGTAGCATACCCCGGTCACAATTATAAGATTGTGGGTTGAAATCCTGGTGGGGTGAGGTGTTGATTATATGGAGAAGTCCGCGTGCTTCATTGGGCTAATGAAATATATATGGATCCTCGTGTTTCGAAGCCGCCTTTGGTAAAACGTTGCTCTGATCACCTAAGCGGCACGGGTGGTCCCCATTAGAGGTTCACGGCGCCATAAGCTCGTTAAACAGGCTTTGTGTGAAATATAGTAGAGTCTAGGACTGCTTTTATTGTCCTGGTGGCCCAGAGGTAGCGTTCCCCGGTCACAATTATAAGATCTTGTGTTTAAATCCTAGTTGGGTGAGGTGTTGATTATATGTAGAAGTCCGCGTGCTTTAATGGGCGAATGAAATATATATGGATTCTCCTGTTTCGAAGCCGCATTTGGTAAAACGTTGCTCTGATCACCTAAGTGGCACGGGTGGTCCCCATTAGAGGTTCACTACGCCATAAGCTCGTTGAACAGGCTTTGTGTGAAATATAGCAGAGTCTAGGACTGCTTTTATTGTACTAGTGGCCCAGAGGTAGCGTTCCCCGGTCACAATTTTAAGATCGTTGGTTGAAATCCTGGTGGGGTGAGGTGTTGATTATATGTAGAAGTTCGCGTGCTTTATTGGGCTAATGAAATATATATGGATCCTCCTGTTTCGAAGCCGCATTTGGTAAAACGTTGTTATGATCACCTAAGCGGCACGGGTGGTCCCCATTAGATGTTCACGGTGCCATAAGCCCGTTGAACAGGCTTTGTGTGAAATATAGCAGAGTCTAGGACTGCTTTTATTGTCCTGGTGGCCCAGAGGTAGCGTTCCCCGGTCACAATTAGAAGATCATGGGTTCGAATCCTGGTGGGGTGAGGTGTTGATTATATGTAGAAGCCGCGTGCTTTATTGGGGAATGAAATATATATGGATCCTCGTGTTTTGAAGCCGCATTTGGTAAAACGTTGCGCTGATCACCTAAGTGGCCAGGGTGGTCCCCATTAGAGGTTCACGGCGCCATAAGCTCGTTGAACAGGCTTTGTGTGAAATATAGCAGAGTCTAGGAGTGCTTTTATTGTCCTGGTGGCCCAGAGGTAGCATACCCCGGTCACAATTATAAGATCGTGGCTTCAAATCCGGGTGGGGTGAGGCGTTGATTATATGTAGAAGTCTGCGTGCGTTATTGGGCTAATGAAATATATATGGATCCTCGGGTTTTGAAGCCGCATTTGGGTAAACGTTGCTCTGATCACCTAAGCGGCACGGGTGGTCCCCTATAGTGGTTCACAGCGCCATAAGCTCGTTTAACAGGCTTTGTGTGAAATATAGTAGAATCTAGGACTGCTTTTATTGTACTGGTTGCCCAGAGGTAGCATACCCCGGTCACAATTATAAGATTGTGGGTTTGAATCCTGGTGGGGTGAGGTGTTTGTTATATATAGAAGTCCGACTGCTTTATTGGGCTAATGAAATATATATGGATCCTCGTGTTTCCAAGCCGGATTTGGTAAAACGTTGCTCTGATCACATAAGCGGCACGGGTGGTCCCCATTAGAGGTTCACTGCGCCATAAGCTCGTTGAACAGGCTTTGTGTGAAATATAGTAGAATCTAGGACTGCTTTTATTGTACTGGTTGCCCAGAGGTAGCATACCCCGGTCACAATTATAAGATTGTGGGTTTGAATCCTAGTGGGGTGAGGTGTTGATTATATGTAGAAGTCCGCGTGCTTTATTGGGCTAATGAAATATATATGGACCCTCGTGTTTTGAAGCCGCATTTGGTAAAACGTTGCTCTGATCACCTAAGCGGCACAGGTGGTCCCCATTAGAGGTTCACGGCGCCATAAGCTCGTTGAACAGGCTTTGTGTGAAATATAGCAGAGTCTAGGACTGCTTTTTTTTCCTGCTGTCCCAGAGGTAGCGTTCCCCGGTCACAATTATAAGATCTTGGGTTTAAATCCTGGTGGGGTGAGGTGTTGATTATATGTAGAAGTCCGCGTGCTTTATTGGGCGAATGAAATATATGTGGATTCTCCTGTTTCGAAGCCGCATTAGGTAACACGTTGCTCTGATCACATAAGTGGCACGGGTGGTCCCCATTAGAGGTTCACGACGCCATAAGCTCGTTGAACAGGCTTTGTGTGAAATATAGCAGAGTCTAGGACTGCTTTTATTGTCCTGGTTGCCCAGAGGTAGCGTTCCCCGGTCACAATTATAAGATCGTGGCTTCAAATCCTGGTGGGTTGAGGCGTTGATTATATGTAGAAGTCTGCGTGCTTTATTGGACTAATGAAATATATATGGATCCTCGGGTTTCGAAGTCGCATTTGGTTAAACGTTGCTCTGATCACCTAAGCGGCACGGGTGGTCCCCTATAGTGGTTCACAGCGTCATAAGCTCGTTGAACAGGCTTTGTGTGAAATATAGTAGAGTCTAGGATTGCTTTTATTGTCCTGGTGGCCCAGAGGTAGCGTCACCCGGTCACAATTATAAGATCGTGGCTTCAAATCCTGGTGGGGTGAGGCGTTGATTATATGTAGAAGTCTGCGTGCTTTATTGGGCTAATGAAATATATATGGATCCTCGGGTTTCGAAGCCGCATTTGGTTAAACGTTGCTCTGATCACCTATGCGGCACGGGTGGTCCCCTGTAGTGGTTCACAGCGCCATAAGCTCGTTGAAAAGGCATTGTGTGAAATATAGTAGAGTCTAGGATTGCTTTTATTGTCCTAGTGGCCCAGAGGTAGCGTTCCCCGGTCACAATTATAAGATTGTGGGTTGAAATCCTGGTGGGGTGAGGTGTTGATTATATGGAGAAGTCCGCTTGCTTTATTGGGCTAATGAAATATATATGGATCCTCGTGTTTCGAAGCCGCATTTGGTAAAACGTAGCTCTGATCACCTAAGCGGCACGGGTGGTCCCCATTAGAGGTTCACGGCGCCATAAGCTCGTTAAACAGGCTTTGTGTGAAATATAGTAGAGTCTAGGACTGCTTTTATTGTCCTGGTGGCCCAGAGGTAGCGTTCCCCGGTCACAATTATAAGCTCTTGGGTTTAAATCCTGGTGGGGTGATGTGTTGATTATATGTAGAAGTCCGCGTGCTTTATTGGGCTAATGAAATATATATGGATTCTCCTGTTTCGAAGCCGCATTTGGTAAAACGTTGCTCTGATCACCTAAGTGGCACGGGTGGTCCCCATTAGAGGTTCACGACGCCATAAGCTCGTTGAACAGGCTTTGTGTGAAATATAGCAGAGTCTAGGACTGCTTTTATTGTCCTGGTGGCCCAGAGGTAGCGTTCCCCGGTCACAATTATAAGATCGTGGCTTCAAATCCTGGTGGGGTGAGGCGTTGATTATATGTAGAAGTCTGCGTGCGTTATTGGGCTAATGAAATATATATGGATCCTCGGGTTTTGAAGCCGCATTTGGGTAAACGTTGCTCTGATCACCTAAGCGGCACGGGTGGTCCCCTATAGTGGTTCACGGCGCCATAAGCTCGTTGAACAGGCTTTGTGTGAAATATAGCAGAGTCTAGGACTGCTTTTATTGTCCTAGTGGCTCAGAGGTAGCGTTCCCCGGTCACAAATTTTAGATCGTTGGTTGAAATCCTGGTGGGGTGAGGTGTTGATTATATGTAGAAGTTCGCGTGCTTTATTGGGCTAATGAAATATATATGGATCCTCCTGTTTCGAAGCCGCATTTGGTAAAACGTTGTTATGATCACCTAAGCGGCACGGGTGGTCCCCATTAGATGTTCACGGTGCCATAAGCCCGTTGAACAGGCTTTGTGTGAAATATAGCAGAGTCTAGGACTGCTTTTATTGTCCTGGTGGCCCAGAGGTAGCGTTCCCCG
This sequence comes from Homarus americanus, assembly GCF_018991925.1. Classification (NCBI taxonomy): domain Eukaryota; kingdom Metazoa; phylum Arthropoda; class Malacostraca; order Decapoda; family Nephropidae; genus Homarus; species Homarus americanus. Next base: position 11,933 of record NW_024757829.1, on the reverse strand, counting down.
GTCACAATTAGAAGATCATGGGTTCGAATCCTGGTGGGGTGAGGTGTTGATTATATGTAGAAGCCGCGTGCTTTATTGGGGAATGAAATATATATGGATCCTCGTGTTTTGAAGCCGCATTTGGTAAAACGTTGCTCTGATCACCTAAGCAGCACGGGTGGTCCCCATTAGAGGTTCACGGCGCCATAAGGTCGTTGAACAGGCTTTGTGTGAAATATAGCAGAGTCTACGAATGCTTTTATTGTCCTGTTGGCCCAGAGGTAGCGTTCCCCAGTCACAATTATAAGATCGTGGCTTCAAATCCTGGTGGGATGAGGCGTTGATTATATGTAGAAGTCCGCGTGCTTTATTGGGCTAATGAAATATATATGGATCCTCGTGTTTCAAAACCGCATTTGGTAAAGCGTTGCTCTGATCACCTAAGCGGCACGGGTGGTCCCCTATAGTGGTTCACACCGCCATAAGCTCGTTTAACAGTCTTTGTGTGAAATATAGTAGAGTCTAGGACTGCTTTTATTGTCCTGGTGGCCCAGACGTAGCATACCCCGGTCACAATTATAAGATTGTGGGTTTGAATCCTGATGGGGTGAGGTGTTTGTTATATATAGAAGTCCGACTGCTTTATTGGGCTAATGAAATATATATGGATCCTCGTGTTTCCAAGCCGGATTTGGTAAAACGTTACTCTGATCACATAAGCGGCACGGGTGGTCCCCATTAGAGGCTCACTGCGCCATAAGCTCGTTGAACAGGATTTGTGTGAAATATAGCAGAGTCTAGGACTGCTTTTAGTGTCCTGGTGGCCCAGAGGTAGCATACCCCGGTCACAATTATAAGATGGTCACAATTATAAGATCGTGGGTTTGAATCCTAGTGGGGTGAGGTGTTGATTATATTTAGAAGTCCGCGTGCTTTATTGGGCTAATGAAATATATATGGACCCTCGTGTTTTGAAGCCGCATTTGGTAAAACGTTGCTCTGATCACCTAAGCGGCACAGGAGGTCCCCATTAGAGGTTCAAGGCGCCATAAGCTCGTTGAACAGGCTTTGTGTGAAACATAGCAGAGTCAAGGACTGCTTTTTTTTCCTGGTGGCCCAGAGGTAGCGTTCCCCGGTCACAATTATAAGATCTTGGGTTTAAATCCTGGTGGGGTGAGGTGTTGATTATATGTAGAAGTCCGCGTGCCTTATTGGGCTAATGAAATATATATGGATTCTCCTGTTTCGAAGCCGCATTAGGTAACACGTTGCTCTGATCACATAAGTGGCACGGGTGGTCCCCTATAGTGGTTCACAGCGTCATAAGCTCGTTGAACAGGCTTTGTGTGAAATATAGTAGAGTCTAGGATTGCTTTTATTGTCCTGGTGGCCCAGAGGTAGCGTCCCCCGGTCACAATTATATGATCGTGGCTTCAAATCCTGGTGGGGTGAGACGTTGATTATATGTAGAAGTCTGCATGCTTTATTGGGCTAATGAAATATATATGGATCCTCGGGTTTCGAAGCCGCATTTGGTTAAACGTTGCTCTGATCACCTACGCGGCACGGGTGGTCCCCTATAGTGGTTCACAGCGCCATAAGCTCGTTGAACAGGCATTGTGTGAAATATAGTAGAGTCTAGGACTGCTTTTATTGTCCTAGTGGCCCAGAGGTAGCGTTCCCCGGTCACAATTATAAGATTGTGGGTTGGAATCCTGGTGGGGTGAGGTGTTGATTATATGGAGAAGTCCGCTTGCTTTATTGGGCAAATGAAATATATATGGATCCTCGTGTTTCGAAGCCGCATTTGGTAAAACGTTGCTCTGATCACCTAAGCGGCACGGGTGGTCCCTATTAGAGGTTCACGGCGCCATAAGCTGTTAAACAGGCTTTGTGTGAAATATAGTAGAGTCTAGGACTGCTTTTATTGTCCTGGTGGCCCAGAGGTAGCGTTCTCCGGTCACAATTATAAGATCTTGGGTTTAAATCCTGGTGGGGTGAGGTGTTGATTATATGTAGAAGTCCGCGTGCTTTATTGGGCTAATGAAATATATATGGATTCTCCTGTTTCGAAGCCGCATTTGGTAAAACGTTGCTCTGATCACCTAAGTGGCACGGGTGGTCCCCATTTGAGGTTCACGACGCCATAAGCTCGTTGAACAGGCTTTGTGTGAAATATAGCAGAGTCTAGACTGCTTTTATTGTCCTAGTGGCCCAGAGGTAGCGTTCCCCGGTCACAATTTTAAGATCGTTGGTTGAAATCCTGGTGGGGTGAGGTGTTGATTATATGTAGAAGTTCGCGTGTTTTATTGGGCTAATGAAATATATATGGATCCTCCTGTTTCGAAGCCGCATTTGGTAAAACGTTGTTATGATCACCTAAGCGGCACGGGTGGTCCCCATTAGATGTTCACGGTGCCATAAGCCCGTTGAACAGGCTTTGTGTGAAATATAGCAGAGTCTAGGACTGCTTTTATTGAACTGGTGGCCCAGAGGTAGCGTTCCCCGGTCACAATTAGAAGATCATGGGTTCGAATCCTGGTGGGGTGAGGTGTTGATTATATGTAGAAGCCGCGTGCTTTATTGGGGAATGAAATATATATGGATCCTCGTGTTTTGAAGCCGCATTTGGTAAAACGTTGCTCTGATCACCTAAGCAGCACGGGTGGTCCCCATTAGAGGTTTACGGCGCCATAAGGTCGTTGAACAGGCTTTGTGTGAAATATAGTAGAGTCTACGAATGCTTTTATTGTCCTGTTGGCCCAGAGGTAGCGTTCCCCAATCACAATTATAAGATCGTGGCTTCAAATCCTGGTGGGGTGAGGCGTTGATTATATGTAGAAGTCCGCGTGCTTTATTGGGCTAATGAAATATATATGGATCCTCGTGTTTCAAAACCGCATTTGGTAAAGCGTTGCTCTGATCACCTAAGCGGCACGGGTGGTCCCCTATAGTGGTTCACACCGCCATAAGCTCGTTTAACAGGCTTTGTGTGAAATATAGTAGAGTCTAGGACTGCTTTTATTGTCCTGGTGGCCCAGAGGTAGCATACCCCGGTCACAATTATAAGATTGTGGGTTTGAATCCTGGTGGGGTGAGGTGTTTGTTATATATAGAAGTCCGACTGCTTTATTGGGCTAATGAAATATATATGGATCCTCGTGTTTAAAACGGCTTTGGTAAAACGTTGCTCTGATCACATAAGCGGCACGGGTGGTCCCCATTAGAGGTTCACTGCGTCATAAGCTCGTTGAACAGGATTTGTGTGAAATATAGCAGAGTCTAGCACTGCTTTTAGTGTCCTGGTGGCCCAGAGGTAGCATACCCCGGTCACAATTATAAGATCGTGGGTTTGAATCCTAGTGGGGTGAGGTGTTGATTATATTTAGAAGTCCGCGTGCTTTATTGGGCTAATGAAATATATATGGACCCTCGTGTTTTGAAGCCGCATTTGGTAAAACGTTGCTCTGATCACCTAAGCGGCACAGGTGGTCCCCATTAGAGGTTCAGGGCGCCATAAGCTCGTTGAACAGGCTTTGTGTGAAATATAGCAGAGTCAAGGACTGCTTTTTTTTCCTGGTGGCCCATAGGTAGCGTTCCCCGGTCACAATTATAAGATCTTGGGTTTAAATCCTGGTGGGGTGAGGTGTTGATTATATGTAGAAGTCCGCGTGCTTTATTGGGCTAATGAAATATATATGGATTCTCCTGTTTCAAAGCCGCATTAGGTAACACGTTGCTCTGATCACCTAAGTGGCACGGGTGGTCCCCATTAGAGGTTCACGACGCCATAAGCTCGTTGAACAGGCTTTGTGTGAAATATAGCAGAGTCTAGGACTGCTTTTATTGTCCTGGTTGCTCAGAGGTAGCGTTCCGAGGTCACAATTATAAGATCGTGGCTTCAAATCCTGGTGGGGTGAGGCGTTGATTATATGTAGAAGTCTGCGTGCTTTATTGGGCTAATGAAATATATATGGATCCTCGGGTTTCGAAGCCGCATTTGGTTAAACGTTACTCTGATCACCTAAGCGGCACGGGTGGTCCCCTATAGTGGTTCACAGCGTCATAAGCTCGTTGAACAGGCTTTGTGTTAAATTTAGTAGAGTCTAGGATTGCTTTTATTGTCCTGGTGGCCCAGAGGTAGCGTCCCCCGGTCACAATTATAAGATCGTGGCTTCAAATCCTGGTGGGGTGAGACGTTGATTATATGTAGAAGTCTGCATGCTTTATTGGGCTAATGAAATATATATGGATCCTCGGGTTTCGAAGCCGCATTTGGTTAAACGTTGCTCTGATCAACTACGCGGCACGGGTGGTCCCCTATAGTGGTTCACAGCGCCATAAGCTCGTTGAACAGGCATTGTGTGAAATATTGTAGAGTCTAGGACTGCTTTTATTGCCCTAGTGGCCCAGAGGTAGTGTTCCCCGGTCACAATTATAAGATTGTGGGTTGAAATCCTGGTGGGGTGAGGTGTTGATTGTATGGAGAAGTCCGCTTGCTTTATTGGGCTAATGAAATATATATGGATCCTCGTGTTTCGAAGCCGCATGTGGTAAAACGTTGTTCTGATCACCTAAGCGGCACGGGTGGTCCCCATTAGAGGTTCACGGCGCCATAAGCTCGTTAAACAGGCTTTGTGTGAAATATAGTAGAGTCTAGGACTGATTTTATTGTCCTGGTGGCCCAGAGGTAGCGTTCCCCGGTCACAATTATAAGATCTTGGGTTTAAATCCTGGTGGGGTGAGGTGTTGATTATATGTAGAAGTCCACGTGCTTCATTGGGCTAATGAAATATATATGGATTCTCCTGTTTCGAAGCCGCATTTGGTAAAACGTTGCTCTGATCACCTAAGTGGCACGGGTGGTCCCCATTAGAGGTTCACGACGCCATTAGCTCGTTAAACAGGCATTGTGTGAAATATAGCAGAGTCTAGGACTGCTTTTATTGTCCTGGTGGCCGAGAGGTAGCGTTCCCCGGTCACAATTATATGATCGTGGCTTCAAATCCTGGTGGGGTGAGGTGTTGATTATATGTAGAAGTCTGCGTGCGTTATTGGGCTAATGAAATATATATGGATCCTCGGGTTTTGAAGCCGCATTTGGGTAAACGTTGCTCTGATCACCTAAGCGGCACGGGTGGTCCCCTATAGTGGTTCACGGCGCCATAAGCTCGTTGAACAGGCTTTGTGTGAAATATAGCAGAGTCTAGGACTGCTTTTATTGTCCTAGTGGCCCAGAGGTAGCGTTCCCCGGTCACAATTTTAAGATCATTGGTTGAAATCCTGGTGGGGTGAGGTGTTGATTATATGTAGAAGTTCGCGTGCTTTATTGGGCTCATGAAATATATATGGATCCTCCTGTTTCGAAGCCGCATTTGGTAAAACGTTGTTATGATCACCTAAGCGGCACGGGTGGTCCCCATTAGATGTTCACGGTGCCATAAGCCCGTTGAACAGGCTTTGTGTGAAATATAGCAGAGTCTAGGACTGCTTTTATTGTCCTGGTGGCCCAGAGGTAGTGTTCCCCGGTCACAATTAGAAGATCATGGGTTCGAATCCTGGTGGGGTGAGGTGTTGATTATATGTAGAAGCCGCGTGCTTTATTGGGGAATGAAATATATATGGATCCTCGTGTTTTGAAGCCGCATTTGGTAAAACGTTGCTCTGATCACCTAAGCGGCACGGGTGGTCCCCATTAGAGGTTCACGGCGCCATAAGGTCGTTGAACAGGCTTTGTGTGAAATATAGTAGAGTCTACGAATGCTTTTATTGTCCTGTTGGCCCAGAGGTAGCATTCCCCAGTCACAATTATACGATCGTCTCTTCAAATCCTGGTGGGGTGAGGCGTTGATTATATGTAGAAGTCCGCGTGCTTTATTGGGCTAATGAAATATATATGGATCCTCGTGTTTCAAAACCGCATTTGGTAAAGCGTTGCTCTGATCACCTAAGCGGCACGGGTGGTCCCCTATAGTGGTTCACAGCGCCATAAGCTCGTTTAACAGGCTTTGTGTGAAATATAGTAGAATCTAGGACTGCTTTTATTGTACTGGTGGCCCAGAGGTAGCATACCCCGGTCACAATTATAAGATTGTGGGTTTGAATCCTGGTGGGGTGAGGTGTTGATTATATGTAGAAGCCGCGTGCTTTATTGGGCTAATGAAATATATATGGATCCTCGTGTTTCGAAGCCGGATTTGGTAAAACGTTGCTCTGATCATCTAAGGGGCACGGGTGGTCCCCTATAGTGGTTCACAGCCCCATAAGCTCGTTGAACAAGCTTTGTGTTAAATATAACAGAGTCTAGGACTGCTTATAGTGTCCTGGTGGCCTAGAGGTAGCGTTCCCCGGTCACAATTAGAAGATCGTGGGTTCGAATCCTGGTGGGGTGAGGTGTTGATTATATGTAGAAGCCACGTGCTTTATTAATACGAAAATATATATGGACCCTCAGGTTTTGGAAGTCAGATTTGGTAAAACGTTGCTCTGATCACCTAAGCAGCACGGGTGGTCGCTATTAGAGGTTCACGGCGCCATAAGCTCGTTGAACAGGATTTTTGTGAAATATAGCAGAGTGTAGGACTGCTTTTATTGTCCTGGTGGCCTAGAGGTAGCTGCCTCTCGTCACAATTATAAGATCGTGGGTTTGAATCCTAGTGGGGTGAGGTGTTGATTATATGTAGAAGTCCGCCTGCTTTATTGGGCTAATGAAATATATATGGACCCTCGTGTTTTGAAACCGCATTTGGTAAAACGTTGCTCTGATCACCTAAGCGGCACGGGTGGTCCCCATTAGAGGTTCACGGCGCCATAAGCTCGTTGAACAGGCTTTTGTGTGAAATATAGCAGAGTCTAGACCGCTTTTATTGTCCCGTTGCCTAGAGGTAGCATTCCCGTCACAATTATAAGATCGTGGCTTCAAATCCTGGTGGGGTGAGGCGTTGATTATATGTAGAAGTCTGCGTGCTTTATTGGGCTAATGAAATATATATGGATCCTCGGGTTTCGAAGCCGCATTTGGTTAAACGTTGCTCTGATCACCTAAGCGGCACGGGTGGTCCCCTATAGTGGTTCACAGCGTCATAAGCTCGTTGAACAGGCTTTGTGTGAAATATAGTAGAGTCTAGGTTTGCTTTTATTGTCCTGGTGGCCCAGAGGTAGCGTCCCCCGGTCACAATTATAAGATCGTGGCTTCAAATCCTGGTGGGGTGAGACGTTGATTATATGTAGAAGTCTGCGTGCATTATTGGGCTAATGAAATATATATGGATCCTCGAGTTTCGAAGCCGCATTTGGTTAAACGTTGCTCTGATCACCTACGCGGCACGGGTGGTCCCCTATAGTGGTTCACAGCGCCATAAGCTCGTTGAACAGGCATTGTGTGAAATATAGTAGAGTCTAGGACTGCTTTTATTGTCCTGGTGGCCCAGAGGTAGCATTCCCCGGTCACAATTATAAGATCTTGGGTTTAAATCCTGGTGGGGTGAGGTAAAGGATTATATGGCAGTCCGTGTTTTATTAAAGCAATGAAATATATATGGATTCTCCTGTTTCGAAGCGCATTTGCAAAACGTTGCTCGATCACCTGGGCGGCACGGGTGGTCCCCATTAGAGGTTCACGACGCCATATGCTCGTTGAACAGGCTTTTGTGTGAAATATAGCAGAGTCTAGGGACTGCCTTTGTCCCGGTGGCCCAGAGGCAGCTGCCCCCGTCACAAATTAGGGGATCGCGGCTTCAAATGCTGGTGGGGTGAGGTGTTGATTATATGTAGAAGTCCGCGTGCTTTATTGTGCTAGTGAAATATCTATGGATCCTCGTGTTTCCAAGCCGGATTTGGAAAACGTTGCTCTCATCACCTAAGCGGCACGGGTGGTCCCCATTAGAGGTTCATCGCGCCATAAGGTCGTTGAACAGGCTTTGTGTGAAATATAGTAGAGTCTAGGACTGCTTTTATTGTCCTGGTTGCCCAGAGGTAGCGTTCCCAGGTCACAATTATAAGATCGTTGGTTCAAATCCTGGTGGGGTGAGGTGTTGATTATATGTAGAAGTCCGCGTGCTTTATTGGGCTAATGAAATATATATGGATCCTCGTGTTTCAAAACCGCATTTGGTAAAGCGTTGCTCTGATCACCTAAGCGGCACGGGTGGTCCCCTATAGTGGTTCACACCGCCATATGCTCGTTTAACAGGCTTTGTGTGAAATATAGTAGAGTCTAGGACTGCTTTTATTGTCCTGGTGGCCCAGAGGTAGCATACCCCGGTCACAATTATAAGATTGTGGGTTTGAATCCTGGTGGGGTGAGGTGTTTGTTATATATAGAAGTCCGACTGCTTTATTGGGCTAATGAAATATATATGGATCCTCGTGTTTCCAAGCCGGATTTGGTAAAACGTTGCTCTGATCACATAAGCGGCACGGGTGGTCCCATTAGAGGTTCACTGCGCCATAAGCTCGTTGAACAGGCTTTGTGTGAAATATAGTAGAATCTAGGACTGCTTTTATTGTACTGGTTGCCCAGAGGTAGCATACCCCGGTCACAATTATAAGATTGTGGGTTTGAATCCTAGTGGGGTGAGGTGTTGATTATATGTAGAAGTCCGGGCGGTTTTATTGGGCTAATGAAATTTATATGGATCCTCGTGTTTCGAAACCGGATTTGGTAAAACGTTGCTCTGATCACCTAAGCGGAACGGGTGGTCCCCATTAGAGGGTCATGGCGCCATAAGGTCGTTGAACAGGCTTTGTGTGAAATATAGTAGAGTCTAGGACTGCTTTTATTGTCCTGGTGGCCCAGAGGTAGCGTTCCCGGTCACAATTATAAGATCGTGGCTTCAAATCCTGTAAGTGAGGCTGTTTATATGTGAAGTTCAAGGCTTTATTGGGCTAATGAAATATATATGGATTCTCCTGTTTCTGAAGCCGATTTGGTAAAACGCTGTTCTCACTCACCGGCGGCACGGGTGGTCCCCATTAGAGGTTCACGATGCCATAAGCTCGTTGAACAGGCTTTGTGTGAAATATAGCAGAGTCTAGGACTGCTTTTATTGTCCTAGTGGCCCAGAGGTAGCGTTCCCCGGTCACAATTATAAGATCGTTGGTTGAAATCCTGTTGGGGTGAGGTGTTGATTATATGTAGAAGTTCGCATGCTTTATTGGGCTAATGAAATAAATATGGATCCTCCTGTTTCGAAGCCGCATTTGGTAAAACGTTGTTATGATCATCTAAGCGACACGGGTGGTCCCCATTAGAGGTTCACTGTGCCATAAGCCCGTTGAACAGGCTTTGTGTGAAATATAGCAGAGTCTAGGACTGCTTTTATTGTCCTGGTGGCCCAGAGGTAGCGTTCCCCGGTCACAATTAGAAGATCATGGGTTCGAATCCTGGTGGGGTGAGGTGTTGATTATATATAGAAGCCGCGTGCTTTATTGGGGAATGAAATATATATGGATCCTCGTGTTTTGAAGCCGCATTTGGTAAAACGTTGCTCTGATCACCTAAGCAGCACGGGTGGTCCCTATTAGAGGTCCACGGCGCCATAAGGTCGTTGAACAGGCTTTGTGTGAAATATAGTAGAGTCTACTAATGCTTTATTGTCCTGGTTGCCCAGAGGTAGCGTTCCCCGGTCTCAATTAGAAGATCGGCTTCAAATCCTGGTGGCGTAAGGCGCTGAATATATGTAGAAGTCCTCGTGCTTTATTGGGCTAAGGAAATATATATGGATCCTCGTGTTTCGAAGCCGCATTTGGTAAAACGTTGCTCTGATCACCTAACTGGCACGGGTGGTCACCTATAGTGGTTCACAGCGCCATAAGCTCGTTGAACAGGCTTTGTGTGAAATATAGCAGAGTCTAGGACTGCTTTTATTGTCCTGGTGGCCCAGAGGCAGCGTTCCCCGGTCACAATTATAAGATCGCTGGTTGAACCTGTGGGGTGAGGTGTTGATTATATGTAGAAGTTCGCCATGGTTTTATTGGGCTAATGAAATATATATAGATCCTCGGCTTGGAAGTCGATTTGGCGAAACGTTGCTCTGATCACCTAAGCGGCACAGGTGGTCCCTATTAGAGGTTCACGGCGCCATAAGCTCGTTGAACAGGCTTTGTGTGAAATATAGCAGAGTGTAGGACTGCTTTTATTGTCCTGGTGGCCCAGAGGTAGCGTTCCCCGGTCACAATTATAAGATCATGGCTTCAAATCCTGGTGGGGTGAGGCTTTGATTATATGTAAAAGTCTGCGTGCTTTATTGGACTAATGAAATATATATGGATCCTCGGTTTCGAAGCCGCATATGGTTAAACGTTGCTCTGATCACCTAAGCGGCACGGGTGGTCCCCTATAGTGGTTCACAGCGTCATAAGCTCGTTGAACAGGCTTTGTGTGAAATATAGTAGAGTCTAGGATTGCTTTTATTGTCCTGGTGGCCCAGAGGTAGCGTCCCCCGGTCACAATTATAAGATCGTGGCTTCAAATCCTGGTGGGGTGAGACGTTGATTATATGTAGAAGTCTGCGTGCTTTATTGGGCTAATGAAAGATATATGGATCCTCGGGTTTCGAAGCCGCATTTGGTTAAACGTTGCTCTGATCACCTACGCGGCACGGGTGGTCCCCTATAGCGGTTCAGAGCGCCATAAGCTCGTTGAACAGGCATTGTGTGAAATATAGTAGAGTCTAGGACTGCTTTTATTGTCCTGGTGGCCCAGAGGTAGCGTTCCCCAGTCACAATTATAAGATCTTGGGTTTAAATCCTGGTGGGGTGAGGTGTTGATTATATGTAGAAGTCCGCGTGCTTTATTGGGCTAATGAAATATATATGGATTCTCCTGTTTCGAAGCCGTATTTGGTAAAACGTTGCTCTGATCACCTAAGTGGCACGGGTGATCCCCATTAGAGGTTCACGACGCCATAAGCTCGTTGAACAGGCTTTGTGTGAAATATAGCAGAGTCTAGGACTGCTTTTATTGTCCTGGTGGCCCAGAGGTAGCGTTCCCGGTCACAATTATAAGATCGTGGCTTCAAATCCTGGTGGGTGAGGCGCGATTATATGTAGAAGTCTGCGGCGTTATTGGCCACGAATGGCAGGTGGATCCTCGGTTTTGGCGACGGGGAAAACGTTGCTCTGATCACCTTGCTGCACGGGTGGTCCCCTATAGTGGTTCACGGTGCCATAAGCTCGTTGAACAGGCTTTGTGTGAAATATAGCAGAGACTAGGACTGCTTTTATTGTCCTAGTGGCCCATAGGTAGCGTTCCCCGGTCACAATTTTAAGATCGTTGGTTGAAATCCTGGTGGGGTGAGGTGTTGATTATATGTAGAAGTTCGCGTGCTTTATTGGGCTAATGAAATATATATGGATCCTCGGGTTTCGAAGCCGAATTTGGTTAAACGTTGCTCTGATCACCTATGCGGCACGGGTGGTCCCCTATAGTGGTTCACTCCGCCATAAGCTCGTTGAACAGGCATTGTGTGAAATATAGTAGAGTCTAGGACTGCTTTTATTGTCCTAGTGGCCCAGAGGTAGCGTTCCCCGGTCACAATTATAAGATTGTGGGTTGAAATCCTGGTGGGGTGAGGTGTTGATTATATGGAGAAGTCCGCTTGCTTTATTGGGCTAATGAAATATATATGGATCCTCGTGTTTCGAAGCCGCATTTGGTAAAACGTTGCTCTGATCACCTAAGCGGCACGGGTGGTCCCCATGATAGGTTTACGGCGCCATAAGCTCGTTGAACAGGCTTTGTGCGAAATATAGCAGAGTCTAGGACTGTTTTTATTGTCCTGGTGACCCAGAGGTAGCGCTCCCCGGTCACAATTATAAGATCGTGGCTTCAAATCTGGTGGGGTGAGGCGTTGATTATATGTAGAAGTCCGCGTGCTTTATTGGGCTAATGAAATATATATGGATCCTCGTGTTTCCAATCCGGATTTCGTAAAACGTTGCTCTGATCACCT
>NW_024757828.1:0-14824 GCF_018991925.1 Homarus americanus | reverse complement strand
AAACTCCCCTGGTCGAGTATAACAAAGGCCCATGTTCGAGTATAACAAAATTTCCCTGATCGAGTATAACAAAGACCCCTCATCGAGTATAACAAAGTCCCCCTTATCGAGAATAACTAAGTCCCCTTATCGAGTATAACAAAGTCCCCTGATCCAGTATAACAAAGTCCCCTAATCGAGTATAACAAAGTCCGCTGAACGATTATAACAAAGGAACCTGAACGAGTATAACAAAGGCCCCTGATCGAGTATAACAAATTCCCCTGGTCGAGTATAACAAAGTCCCCTGATCGAGTATAACAAAGTCCCCTGGTCGAGTATAACAAAGTCCCCTCATCGAGTATAACAAAGTATCCTGATCGAGTATAGCAAAGGCCCATGATCGAGTATACCAAATTTCCCTGATCGAGTATAACAAAGACCCCTCATCGAGTATAACAAAGTCCCCCTAATCGAGAAAAACTAAGTCCCCTGATAGAGTATAACAAAGCCCCCTGATCAAGTATAACAAAGGCCCCTGATCGAGTATAACAAAGTCCCCTGGTCGACTATAACAAAATCCCCTGGTCGAGGATAACAAAGTAACCTGAACGAATATAACAAAGGCCCCTAATCGAGTATAACAAAGTCCCCTGGTCGAGTATAACAAAGCCCCCTGATCGAGTATAACAAAGTCCCTGGTCGAGAGCAACAAACCCCCTGGTCGAGATAACAAAGGCCCTGATCGAGTATAACAAAGGCCCTGATCGAGTATAACAACGTCCCTGATCGAGTGTAACAAAGTCCGCTGATCGAGTATAACAAAGTCCCCTGATCGAGTATAACAAAGTCCCCTGATCGAGTATAACAAAGGCCCCTCATCGAGTTTAATAAAGGCCCCTCATTGAGTATAACAAAGTCCCCTGGTCGAGTATAACAAACTCACCTGGTCGAGTATAACAAAGTCCCTTGATTGAGTATAACAAAAGGCCCTCAATGAATTAAAGCGTCTCTCATCGAGTATAACAAAGTCCTGTCGAAGTATATAATAAACTCCTGGTCGAGGAAGTCCCCTGATCGAGTATAACAAAGTCCCCTAATCGAGTATAACAAAGTCCCCTGAACGATTATAACAAAGGCCACTGATCAAGTATAACAAAGCCCCCTCATCGAGGATAACAAAGTCCCCTCATCGAGTATAACAAAGTTTCCCGACCGAGTAAAACAAAGCCCCCTGATCGAGTATAACAAAGTCCCCTGATCGAGTATAACAAAGGCCCCTGATCGAGATTAACAAAGGCCCCTGAGCGAGTATAACAAAGTCCCCTGGTCGAGTAAAACAAATGCCCCTGATCGAATATAACAAAGACGCCAGAACTAGAATAACAAAGGCCCCTGATCAAGTATAACAAAGTTCCATGATCGAGTATAACAAAGTCCCCTAATCGAGTATAACAAAGTCCCCTGATCGAGTATAACATAGTCCCCTGAAAGATTATAACAAAGGCGCCTGAACGAGTATAACAAAGGTTTCTGATCGAGTATAACAAAGCCCCTGATTGAGTATAAGAACGACCCCCTTATCGAGTATAACAATGTCCCCTGATCGAGTATAACAAAGGCCCATGATCGAGTATAACAAAATTTCCCTGATCCAGTATAACAAAGGTCCCTAAAAGTGTATAACAATGTCCCCTGATCGAGTATAACAAAGCCCCCTCATCGAGTATAACAAAGTCCCCTGATCGAGGATAACAAAGTCCTTGATCGAGTATAACAAAGTCCCCTGATCGAGTATAATAAAGTCTGCTGATCGAGTATAACAAAGTCCCCTGATCGAGTATACAAAGGCCTCTGATCGAGTATAACAAAGGCCCCTCATCGAGTATAACAAATTCCCCTGATCGAGTATGACAAAGTCCCCTGATCGAGTATAAGAAAGTCCCCTTATCGAGTATAACAAAGTCCCCTGATCGAGTATAACAAAGTTACCTGATCGAATATAACAAAGCCCCCTGATCGAGTATAACAAAGTCCCCTGATCGTGTATAACAAAGTCCCCTGATCGAGTATAACAAAGGTCCCTCATCGAGTTTAACAAAGGCCCCTGATCGAGTATAACAAAGTCCCCTGGTCGAGTTATAATAAACTCCCCTGGTCGAGTATAACAAAGTCCCCTGATCGAGTATAACAAAGTCCCCTGATCGAGTATAACAAAGTCCCCTGAACGATTATAACAAAGGCCACTGATCAAGTATAACAAAGCCCCCTCATCGAGGATAACAAAGTCCCCTCATCGAGTATAACAAAGTTTCCTGACCGAGTAAAACAAAGCCCCCTGATCGAGTATAACAAAGTCCCCTGATCGAGTATAACAAAGGCCCCTGATCGAGATTAACAAAGGCCCCTGAGCGAGTATAACAAAGTCCCCTGGTCGAGTAAAACAAATGCCCCTGATCGAATATAACAAAGACACCAGAACTAGAATAACAAAGGCCCCTGATCGAGTATAACAAAGTTCCATGATTGAGTATAACAAAGTCCCCTAATCGAGTATAACAAAGTCCCCTGATCGAGTATAACATAGTCCCCTGAACGATTATAACAAAGGCGCCTGAACGAGTATAACAAAGGTTTCTGATCGAGTATAACAAAGTTCCCTGATCGAGTATAAAAAAGCCCCTGATTGAGTATAACAACGACCCCCTTATCGAGTATAACAATGTCCCCTGATCGAGTATAACAAAGGCCCATGATCGAGTTTAACAAAATTTCCCTGATCCAGTATAACAAAGGTCCCTAAAAGTGTATAACAATATCCCCTGATCGAGTATAACAAAGCCCCCTCATCGAGTATAACAAAGTCCCCTGATCGAGGATAACAAAGTCCTTGATCGAGTATAACAAAGTCCCCTGATCGAGTATAATAAAGTCTGCTGATCGAGTATAACAAAGTCCCCTGATCGAGTATACAAAGGCCTCTGATCGAGTATAACAAAGGCCCCTCATCGAGTATAACAAATTCCCCTGATCGAGTATGACAAAGTCCCCTGATCGAGTATAAGAAAGTCCCCTTATCGAGTATAACAAAGTCCCCTGATCGAGTATAACAAAGTTACCTGATCGAATATAACAAAGCCCACTGATCGAGTATAACAAAGTCCCCTGATCGTGTATAACAAAGTCCCCTGATCGAGTATAACAAAGGCCCCTCATCGAGTTTAAGAAAGGCCCCTGATCGAGTATAACAAAGTCCCCTGGTCGAGTATAACAAACACCCCTGGTCGAGTATAACAAAGTCTCCTGATCGAGTATAACTAAGTCCCCTGAACGATTATAACAAAGGCCCCTGGTCGAGTATAACAAAGTTCCCTGATCGAGTTTAACAAAGCCCCCTGATCGAGTATAAAAGAAAGTTGTCTGATTGAGTATATAATAAAGTCTCCTGATCGAGTATAACAAAGTCCCTGATCGAGTATAACAAAGGCCCCTGATCGAGTTTAACAAAGGCCCCTAATCGAGTATAACAAAGTCCCCTGGTCGAGTATAACAAAGACGCCTGAACGAGTATAACAAAGGCCCCTGATCGAGTATAACAAAGTTCCCTGATCGAGTATAACAAAGCCCCCTCATCGAGTATAACAAAGCCCCCCTTATCTTGAATAACAAAGTCCCCTGATCGAGTATAACAAAGCGACCTAATCAAGTATAACAAAGGCCCCTGATCGAGTATAACAAAGTCCCCTGATCGAGTATAACAAAGGCCCATGATCGAGTATAACAAAATTTCCCTGAACGAGTATAACAAAGCCCCCTCATCGAGTATAACAAAGTCCCACTTATCGAGAATAACTATGTCCCCTGATCGAGTAAAACAAAGCCCCCTAATCAAGTATAACAAAGGCTCCAGATCGAGTATAACAAAGTCCCCTGGTCGAGTATAACAAAGTCCCCTGAACGATTATAACAAAGGCCCCTGATCGAGTATAACAAATTCTCCTGATGGAGTATAGCAAAGTCCCCTTATCGAGTATAACAAACGCCTCTAATCGAGTATAACAAAGGCCCCTCATCGAGTATAACAAATTTCCCTCATCGAGTATAATAAAGCACCCTAATTGAGTATAACAAAGTCCCCCTTATCGAGAATAACAATGTCCCCTGATCGAGTATAACAAAGCCCCCTGATCAAGTATAACAAAGGCCCCAAAACGAGTATAACAAAGTCCCCTGGTCGTGAATAACAAAGTCCCCTAATCCAGTATAACAAAGGCCCATGATCGAGTATAACAAAATTTCCCTGATCGAGTATAACAAAGCCCCCTTATCGAGTATACCGAAGTCCCCCTTATCGAGAATAACTAAGTCCCCTGATCGAGTATAACAAAGCCCCCTGATCAAGTATAACAAAGGCTCCAGATCGAGTATAACAAAGTCCCCTGGTCTAGTATAACAAAGTCCCCTGAACGATTATGACAAAGGCCCCTGATCGAGTATAACAAAGTTCCCTGATCGAGTATAACAAAGCCCCCTGATCGAGTATAACAGACCCTTATCATGAGAATAACAAGTCCCTGATCCCGAGTATAACAAAGCCCTGATCAGGTATAACAAAGCCCCTAATCGAGTATAACAAAAGTCCCTGGTCGAGTATAACCGAAGTCCCTGATCCCCTAAAAGAAATTATAACGAGGCCCCTGATCCGAGTATAACAAAGTCCCCACATCGAGCATAACAAAGTCCCCTGATCGATTATAACAAAGTCCCCTGGTCGAGTATAACAAAGACCCCTGATCGAGTATAATAAAATCCCCTGATCGAGTATAACAAAGGCCCCTCGTCGAGTATAACAAAGTCCCCTTATCGAGTAAAACAAAGTCCCCTCATCGAGTATAACAAAGTCCCCTGGTCGAGTATAACAAAGGCCCTGATCGAGAAATTATAGCAAAGGCCCTGATCGAGTATAACAAAGTCCCTGATCGAGATATAACAAAGCCCCTCATCGAGTAAAACAAAGTCCCCTGATCCAGTATAACAAAGTCCCCTCACCGAGTATAATAAAGTTCCCTGATCGAGGATAACAAAGCCCCCTCATAGAGTATAACAAAGTCCTCTGATCGATTATAACAAAGTCCCATGATCGGGTATAACAAAGGCCCCTGATCGAGTATAACAAAGGCCCCTCATTCGAGTATAACAAAGTCCCATGATCGAGTATAAAATAGCCCCATCATCGAATATAACAAAGTCCCCTGATCGAGTATAACAAATTCCCCTGATCGAGTAGAACAAAGTCCCCTCATCGAGTATAACAAAGGCCCCTCATCGAGTATAACAAAGTCCCATGATCGAGAATAACAAAGTCCCTCATCGAATATAACAAAGTCCCCTGATCGAGTATAACAAAGTCCCCTGATCGAGTATAACAAGGTCCCCTGTTCGAGTATAACATAGTTCCCTGAACAATTATAACAAAGGCCCCTGATCGAGTATAACAAAGCCCCCGATCGAATATAACAAAAGCGCCTGAACGAGTATAACAAAGGCCCTGATCGAGTATAACAAAGTTCCCTGATCGAGTATAACAAAGTCCCCTAATTGAGTATAACAAAGTCCCCCTTATCGAGAATAACAATGTCCCCTGATCGAGTATAACAAAGCCCCCTGATTAAGTATAACAAAGGCCCCTCATCGAGTATAACAAAGTCCCCTGGTCGAGTATAACAAATTCCCCTAATCGAGTATAATAAAGGCCCATGATCGAGTATAACAAAATTTCCCTGATCAAGTATAACAAAGCCCCCTCATCGAGTATAACAAAGTCCCCCTAATCGAAAATAACTAAGTCCCCTCATCGAGTATAACAAAGCCCCCTGATCAAGTATAACAAAGGCTCCAGATCGAGTATAACAAAGTCCCCTCGTCGAGTATAACAAAGCCCCCTGATCGATTATAACAAAGTCCCCTGATCGAGTATGACAAAGTCCCCTGGTCGAGTATAACAAAGTCCCCTGATCAAGTATAACAAAGGCCCTAGATCGAGTATAACAAAGTCCCCTTTTCGAGTATAACAAAGTTCCCTGAACGAGTATAACAAAGGCCCCTGATCGAGAATAACAAAGGACCCTAAAAGTCTATAACAATGTCCCCTGATCGAGTATAACAAAGCCCGCTTATCGAGAATAACAAAGTCCCCTGATCGAGGATAACAAAGTCCCCTGGTCGAGTATAACAAAGACACCTGAACGAGTATAACAAAGGCCCCTGATCGAGTATAACAAAGTTCCCTAATCGAATATAACAAAGCCCCCTCATCGAGTATAACAAAGCCCTCCTTATCTTGAATAACAAAGTCCCCTGATCGAGTATAACAAAGCCCCCGGATCAAGTATAACAAAGCCCCCTGATCGAGTATAACAAAGTCCCCTGATCGAGTATAACAAAGGCCCCTGATCGAGTTTAACAGAATCCACTGATCGAGTATAACAATGTCCCCTGGTCGAGTATAACAAAGGCCCCTTATCGAGTTTAACAAAGGACCCCTCATCGAGTATAACAAAGTCCCTTGGTAGAATTATAAGAAACTCCCCTGATCGAGTATAACAGAGTCCCCTGATCGAGTATAACAAAGTCCCCTGATCGAGTATAACAAAGTCCCCTGAACGATTATAACAAAGGCCCCTGATCAAGAATAACAAAGGCCCCAGATCGAGTATAACAAAGTCCCCTGGTCGAGTATAACAAAGTCCCCTGATCGAATATAACAAAGTCTCATGATCGAGTATAACAAAGTCCCTGATTGAGTATAACAAAGGCCTCTAATCGAGTATAAAAAAGGCCCCTCAATAAGTATAACAAAGTCCCCTGATCGAGTATAACAAAGTCCCCTGATCGAGTATAACAAAGTCCCCTGATCGAGTATAACAAAGTCCCCTGATCGAGTATAACAAAGTTCCTGATCGAGTATAACAAAGCCCCCTGATGATCGAGGAAGTATAACAAAGAGTCCCTGATCGAGGTATAACAAAGTCCCTGATCGAGTATAACAAAGCCCCTCATCGAGTTTAACAAAAAGGCCCCTGATCGGTATATGAAGTCCCCTGGTCGAGTTTAACAAACTCCCCTGGTCAAGTATAACAAAGTCCCCTGATCGAGTATAACAAAGTCCCCTGAACGATTATAACAAAGGCCCCTGATCGAGTATAACAAAGTTTTGTGATCGAGTATAACAAAGCCCCCTGATCGAGTATAACAAAGTCGCCTGATCGAGTATAACAAAGTCCCCTGATCGAGTATAACAAAGGGCCCTGATCGAGTTTAACAAAGGCCCCTGATCGAGTATAACAAAGTCCCCTGGTCGAGTATAACAAAGACGCCTGAACGAGTATGGCAACGCGCCGCCCCTTATCGAGTATAACAAAGCCCCCTTATTTTGGAATAACAAAGTCGCCTGATCGAGTATAACAAAGCCCTGATCAAGTATAACAAAGGCCCCTGATCGAGTATAACAAAGTCCCCTGATCGAGTATAACAAAGGCCCTGATCGAGTATAACAAAGCCCCCTGATCAAGTATAACAAAGGCTCCAGATCGAGTATAACAAAGTGCCCTGGTCGAGTATAACAAAGTCCCCTGAACGATTATAACAAAGGCCCCTGATCGAGTATAACAAAGTTCCCTGATCGAGTATAACAAAGCCCCCTGATCGAGAATAACATAGTCCCCTGATCGAGTATAACAAAGTCCCCTGATCGAGTATAACAAAGGCCCCTAATCGAGTTTAACAAAGGCCCCTGATCGAATATAACAAAGTCCCCTGGTTGAGTAAAACAAAGTCGCCTGAACGAGTATAACAAAGGCCCTTGATCGAGTATAACAAAGTTCCCTGATCGAGTATAACAAAGCCCCCTGATCGAGTATAACAAAGACCCCATTATCGAGAATAACAAAGTCTCCTGATCGAGCATAACAAAGCCCCCTGATCGAGTATAACAAAGACCCCCTTATCGAGAAAAACAAAGTCCCCTGATCAAGTATAACAAAGCCCCCTGATCAAGTATAACAAAGGCCCCTAATCGAGTATAACAAAGTCCCCTGGTCGAGTATAACAAAGTCCCCTGATAGTGTATAACAAAGGCCCCTGATCGAGTATAACAAAGTCCCATTATCGAGTATAAAAAAGTCCCCTCATCGAATATAACAAAGTCCCCTGATCGAGTATAACAAAGCCCCCTGATCGAGTATAACAAAGCTCCCCTTATCTTGAGTAACAATGTCCCCTGATCGAGTATAACAAAGCCCCCTGATCAAGTATAACAAAGCCCCCTGATCGAGCATAAGAAAGTCCCCCTTATCGAGAATAACAAAGTCCCCTGATCGAGTATAGCAATGCCCCCTGATCAAGTATAACAAAGGCCCCTGATCGAGTATTACAAAGCCCCCTGGTTGAGTATAACAAAGTCCCCTGATCGAGTATAACAAAGGCCCCTGATCGAGTTTAACAAAGTTCCCTGATCGAGTATAACAAAGCCCCTTCATCGAGTATAACAAAGTCCCCTATCGAGAATAACAAAGTCCCCTGATCGAGTATAACAAAGCCCCCTCATCATGTATAAACAAAGGCTCCACCGAGTATAACAAAGTCCCAGGTCGAGTATATAACAAAGTCCCTGATCGAGTATAACAAAGGCCCCTGATCGAGCATAAACAGCCCTGATCGAGTATAACAAAGTCCCCTGATCGAGTATAACAAAGCCCCTCATCGAGTAAAACAAAGTACCCCTGATCCAGTATAACAAAGTCCCTCACCGAAAATAACGTTCCCTTGATCGAGGATAACAATAAAGCCCCTATAGAGTATGCAACAAAGTCCCCTGATCGAGTATAACAAATTCCCCTGATCGAGCATAACAAAGTCTCCTCATCGAGTATAACAAAGGCCTCTCATCGAGTAGAACAAAGTCCCATGATCGAGAATAACAAAGTCCCTCATCGAATATAACAAAGTCCCCTGATCGAGTATAACAAAGTCCCCTGATCGAGTATAACAAGGTCCCCTGTTCGAGTATAACATAGTCCCCTGAACGATTATAACAAAGGCCCCTGATCGAGTATAACAAAGCCCACTAATTGAGTATAACAAAGTCCCCCTTATCGAAAATAACAATGTCCCCTGATTGAGTATAACAAAGCCCCCTGATCAAGTATAACAAAGGCCCCTGATCGAGTATAACAAAGTTCCCTGTTCGAGTATAACAAAGTCCCCAAATCGAGTATAACAAAGTCCCCTGGTTGTGTATAACAAACTCCCCTGGTCGAGTATAACAAAGTCCCCTGATCGAGTATAACTAAGTCCCCTGAACGAGTATAACAAAGGCCCATGATCGAGTTTAACAAAGTTCCCTGATCGTGTATAACAAAGCCCCCTCATTGAGTATAACAAAGTCCCCCTTATCGAGAATAACAAAGTCCCCTGATCGAGTATAACAAAGGCTCCAAATCGAGTATAACAAAGTCCCCTGATCGAGTATAACAAAGGCCCCTGATCGAGTATAACAATAGCCCCTGATCGAGTATAACAAAGTTCCCTGATCGAGTATAACAAAGCCCCCTCATCGAGTAAAACAAAGTCCCCTGATCGAGTATAACAAGGTCCCCTGTTCGAGTATAACATTGTCCCCTGAACGATTATAACAAATGCCCCTGATCGAGTATAACAAAGCCCCCTAATCGAATATAACAAAAGTGCCTGAACGAGTATAACAAAGGCCCCTGATCGAGTATACAAAAGTTCCCTGATCGAGTATAACAAAGCCCCCTGTTCGACTATTATAACATAGTCCCTCGAACGATTATAACAAAGGCCGCCGATCGAGTTTAACAAAGCCCCCTAATAGAGTATAACAAACCTCCCTTATCGAGAATAACAATGTCCCCTGATTGAGTATAACAAAGCCCCTGATCATATAACAAAGGCCTGATCGTATATAACAAAGTTCCCTGGTCGAGTATAACAAAGTCCCAAATCGAGTATAACAAAGTCCCCTGATCGAGTATAACAAAAGTCCCCGATCGAGTATAACAAAGTTCCCTGATCGAGTATAACAAAGATCCCTGATCGAGTATAACCAAGGCCCCTGGATCGAGTATAACAAAGGCCCCTGATCGAGTATAACAAAGTCCCCTGATCGAGTATAACAAAGCCCCCTCATCGAGTAAAACAAAGTCCCCTGATCCAGTATAACAAAGTCCCCTCACTGAGTATAATAACGTTCCCTGATCGAGGATAACAAAGCCCCCTCATAGAGTATAACAAAGTCCTCTGATCGATTATAACAAAGTCCCCTGATCGGGTATAACAAAGGCCCCTGATCGAGTATAACAAAGGCCCCTCATCGAAAATAACAAAGTCCCATGATCGAGTATAAAACAGTCCCATCATCGAATATAACAAAGTCCCCTGATCGAGTATAACAAATTCCCCTGATCGAGTAGAACAAAGTCCCCTCATCGATTATAACAAAGGCGCCTCATCGAGTATAACAAAGTCCCATGATCGAGTATAACAAAGTTCCCTGGTCGAGTATAACAAAGACGCCTGAACGAGTATAACAAAGGCCACTGATCGAGTATAACAAAGTTCCATGATCGAGTATAACAAAGCCCCCTGATCGAGTATAACAAAGCCCCCCTTATCTTGAATAACAAAGTCGCCTGATCGAGTATAACAAAGCCCCCTGATCAAGTATAACAAAGGCCCCTGATCGAGTATAACAAAGTCCCCTGATCGAGCATAACAAAGGCCCATGATCGAGTATAACAAAATTTCCCTGATCGAGGATAACAAAGCCCCTTCATCGAGTATAACAAAGTCCCCCTTATCGAGAATAACTAATCTCCCTGATCGAGTATAACAAAGCCCCCTGATCAAGTAAAAGAAAGGCTCCAGATCGAGTATAACAAAGTCCCCTGGTCGAGTATAACAAAGTCCCCTGAACGATTATAACAAAGGCCCCTGATCGAGTATAACAAAGTTCCCTGATCGAGTATAACAATGCTCCCTGATCGAGAATAACATAGTCCCCTGATCGAGTATAACAAAGTCCCCTGATCGCGTATAACAAAGGCCCCTGATCGAGTTTAACAAAGGCCCCTAATCGAGTATAACAAAGTCCCCTGGTCGAGTATAACAAAGTCGGTTGAACGAGTATAACAAAGGCCCTTGATCGAGTATAACAAAGTTCCCTGATCGATTATAACAAAGCCCCCTGATCGAGTATAACAAAGACCCCCTTATCGAGAATAACAAAGTCACCTGATCGAGTATAACAAAGCCCCCTGATCAAGTATAACAAAGCCACCTCATCGAGTATAACAAAGTCCCCCTTATCGAGAATAACAAAGTCCCCTGATCAAGTATAAGAAAGCCCCCTGATCAAGTATAACAAAGGCCCCTGATCGAATATAACAAAGTCCCCTGGTCGAGTATAACAAAGTCCCCTGATCGAGTATAACAAAGGCCCCAGATCGAGTATAACAAAGTTCTATGATCGAGTATAAAAAAGTCCCCTCATCGAATATAACAAAGTCCCCTGATCGAGAATAACAAAGCCCCCTGATCGAGTATAACAAAGCCCCCTTATCTTGAATAACAAAGTCCCCTCGTCGAGTATAACAAAGCCTCCTGATCAAGTATAACAAAGCCCCCTGATCGAGTATAACAAAGACCCCCTTTTCGAGAATAACAAAGTCCCATGATCGAGTATAACAAAGCCCCCTGATCAAGTATAACAAAGCCCCTTGATCGAATATAACAAAGACCCCCTTATCGAGAATAACAAAGTCCCCTGATCGAGTATAACAAAGCCCCCTGATCAAGTATAACAAAGGCTTCAAATCGAGTATAACAAAGTCCCAGGTCGAGTATAACAAAGTCCCCTGATCAAGTATAACAAAGGCCCTAGATCGAGTATAAAAAAGTCCCCTGGTTGAGTATAACAAAGTCCCCTGAACGAGTATAACAAAGGCCCCTGATCGAGAATAACAAAGGACCCTAAAAGTCTATAACAATGTCCCCTGATCGAGTATAACAAAGCCCGCTCATCGAGTATAACAAAGTCCCCTCATCGAGTATAACAAAGTCCTTGATCGAGTATAACAAAGTCCCCTGATCGAGTATAACAAATTCTCCTGATCGAGTATAACAAAGTCCCCTGATCGAGTATAACAAAGGCCTCTGATCGAGTATAACAAAGGCCCCTCATCGAGTATAATAAAGTTCCCTGATCGAGTATAACAAAGCCCCCCTTATCTTGAATAACAAAGTCCCCTGATCGAGTATAACAAAGCCCCCTGATCAAGTATAACAAAGGCCCCTGATCGAGTATAACAAAGTCCCCTAATTGAGTATACAAAGGCCCATGATCGAGTATAACAAAATTTCCCTGATCGAGTATAACAAAGCCCCCTCATCGAGTATAACAAAGTCCCCCTTATCGAGAATAACTAAGTCCCCTGATCGAGTATAACAAAGGCTCCAGATCGAGTATAATAAAGTCCCCTGGTCGAGTATAACAAAGTCCCCTGAACGATTATAACAAAGGCCCCTGATCGAGTATAACAAAGTTCACTGATCGAGTATAACAAAGCCCCCTGATCGAGAATAGCATAGTCCCCTGATCGAGTATAACAAAGTCCCCTAATCGAGTATAACAAAGGTCCCTGATCGAGTTTAACAAAGGCCCCTGATCGAGTATAACAAAGTCCCCTGGTCGAGTATAACAAAGTCGCCTGAACGAGTATAACAAAGGCCCCTGATCGAGTATAACAAAGTTCCCTGATCGATTATAACAAAGCCCCCTGATCGAGTATAACAAAGACTCCCTTATCGAGAATAACAAAGTCACCTGATCGAGTATAACAAAGCCCCCTGATCAAGTATAACAACCCCCCTGATCGAGTATAACAAAGACCCTCTTATCGAGAATAACAAAGTCCCCTGTTCAAGTATAACAAAGCTCCCTGATCAAGTATAACAAAGGCCCCTGATCGAGTATAACAAAGTCCCCTGGTCGAGTATAAGAAAAAGTCCCCTGATCGAGTATAACAAAGGCCCCTGATTGAGTATAACATAGTCCCACATGATCGAGTATAAAAAACTCTTTCATCGAATATAACAGCACCGATCGAGTATAACAAAGCCCCTGATCGAGTATACCAATGCCCCCCTTTTCTTGAATAACAAAGTCCGCTGGATCGAGTATAACAAAGCCTCCTGATCAAAGTATAGCAAAGTCCCCCAGAGTAAAACAAAGTCCTATGATCGAGTATAAAAATGTCCCTCATCGAATATAACAAAGTCCCCTGATCGAAAGTATAACAAATTCCCTGATCGAGAATCACAAAGTCCCTCATCGAATATAAGAAAGTCCCCTGATTGAGTATAACAAAGTCCCCTGATCGAGTATAACAAGGTCCCCTGTTCGAGTATAACATAGTCCCCTGATCAATTATAACAAAGGCCCCTGATCGAGTATAACAAAGCCCCCTGATCGAATATAACAAAATCGCCTGAACGAGTATAACAAAGGCCCCTGATCGAGTATAACAAAGTTCCGTGATCGAGTATAACAAAGTCCCTTAATTGAGTATAACAGTGTCCCCCTTATCGAGAATAACAATGTCCCCTGATCGAGTATAACAAAGCCCCCTGATCAAGTATAACAAAGGCCCCTCATCGAGTATAACAAAGTCCCCTGGTCGAACATAACAAAATCCCCTAATCGAGTTTAACAAAGGCCCATGATCGAGAATAACAAAATTTCCTTGATCGAGTATAAAAAAGCCCCCTCATCGAGTATAACAAAGTCCCCCTTATCGAGAATAACTAAGTCCCCTGATCGAGTATAACAAAGCCCCCTGATCAAGTATAACAAAGACTCCAGATCGAGTATAACAAAGTCCCCTGGTCGAGTATAACAAAGCACCCTGATCGAGTATAACAAAGTCCCCTGATCGAGTATGACAAAGTCCCCGGGTCGACTATAACAAAGTCCCCTGATCAAGTATAACAAAGGCCCTAGATCGAGTATAACAAAGTCCTTTTATCGAGTATAACAAAGTCCCCTGAACGACTATAACAAAGGCCCCTGCTGGAGTATAACAAAGGACCCTAAAAGTCTATAACAATGTTCCCTGATCGAGTATAACAAAGCCCGCTCATCGAGTATAACAAAGTCCCCTGATCGAGGATAACAAAGTCCTCTGGTCGAGTATAACAAAGACACCTAAACGAGTATAACAAAGGCCCCTGATCGAGTATAACCAAGTTTCCTGATCGAGTATAACAAAGGCCCCTGATCAAGTATAACAAAGGCCCCAGATCGAGTATAACAAAGTCCCCTGATCGAGCATAACAAAGTCCCTGGTCGAGTATGCAACAAAGGCCCCTTATCTATTTAACAAAGGCCCTCATCGAGTATAACAAAGTCCCCTGTAGAATTATAAGAAACTCCTGATCGAGTATAACAAAGTCCCCTGATCGAGTATAACAAAGTTCCCTGATCGAGTATAACAAAGCCCCCTGATCGAGTATAACAAAGTCCCCTGATCGAGTATAACAAAGGGCCCTGAACGAGTATAACAAAGGCCCCCGATCGAGTATAACAAAGTCCCCTGGTCGAGTATAACAAAGCCCCCTGATCGAGTATAACAAAGACCCCCTTATCGAGAATAACAAAGTCACCTGATCGAGTATAACAAAGCCCCCTAATCAAGTATAACAACCCCCCTGATCGCGTATAACAAAGACCCCCTTATCGAGAATATCAAAGTCCCCTCATCAGGTA
>NW_024757827.1:0-26596 GCF_018991925.1 Homarus americanus | reverse complement strand
TGTCATTTATCAACATTATTCCCTAATTATATCATAATGTTAACCATACAGGGACGTGTTTATTTATGCAACTGAAAAAAATGGCTTTGATGTGTGGAATTTTTTTTCAAAGTAAATAGAAAATTTGGTCATGTTTTTGTCTCTGATATATACAAAAAGGTGGTATTTTTTCAAGTTATATTTAGAAAAGAAGTCTTATTTTCCACCAGCTTATTTATAGAGAAAAGTCTTATTTTCTCAAGGTAATATATTGAAAAAAGTCTATATTTTTTCCCAATTGAAATATAGAAGAATAGTCGTATTTTTCGTCAGGTGATAACATAGAAAAGAAGTAAAATTTTACCAGCTTAAATACAGAGAAACACAGTTGTAGTTTTTCCCAGGTGATATAATCAATGGTTGTTCTCAGTAAGTAGAATCTCTCCTGACTTACAACGACCGTACTAAGCGAGAGAGTACAACAGCCTAGATGGTACACCACTAAATGCTGCGGCCGGCAAAAACTGGGGAGACACGAAATCTGTCACTAAAGTTGTTTTTTTGCAGAACTCAGATCAATTATTCATCAACTCTAAAAATCCTCACCATGAGTCTGGTCAAACACGAGTGGTAAGGGAGGCAGAGAAGGTTAGGTGAGTAACAGCAGCACCAGAGATTATTAATATTAACCATATCACACCAAGAACTCTAACCCTATACTGATCTTTGTATATAGGCAGAAGTATAAGATCATTTAATCGATCTGAAGTAACCCGGCCTACAGGTCCTCTCTCGCTATACATCAGAACTAATAGAGTCAAACTAAGATCATCCCACAGCCACCATATATGTGTTGTGGAGGAAGTGATGAAGTTGCTGCTCTCCTTTGGGTGATGGAGGTTGCTGCTAGCGGGGAAGAAGTTATATTTCGTTAACTTCATTGTCAATGATCTGTGCAGCATTAGTTGATGACTGTCTGTGAGGGCTGTTGCTACAAAGGCCAGCCATGTGAATGCCCTGAAAATCGAAACAAATGTGTTGTGTTGCAGCACGTCTGTTGTGACGGTACAGTAAACGAAGCCTCAAGTCATCCGAGTGTGTGAACAATACAGAGTTCCAGACACTCGAGGTCTTCTGTGTGTCTGTTAACAAGGCTAGATTTAAGAGGTTCCTGCATGAGAAGTGGAGTGAGGAGCAGCTGCTGGCGCCAACTTGTCTGATCCTAACTGGTGGCGTCAAGGAAATAAAAAAAATGCTTCTTAACACTTAAATGTCGTATTTTATACTTGTTCTTTTAAACAATCAAACAGCCTTTTGTTTTTGCCCCGACTCTGTATTTATTGATATTGTTGTTTGTTATCAAAACAATGTTCACTTCTTTATCTCATTATTAGGAATATTCACAGGTAACTGAACAACTCTGTCCCTTTACGTTCTGCTCTGAGGATGGAGCGAGTGATTTCCCGAAACGTATGTAAATTGTTTATAGCAGCGATGTAGCGTGTGACTCGGGCCTCACAGAGAGGTTGTTAATATCAAAGGTTCAGTATCAAAGTAATATCTGGGTAATGACGTAATAGCTTGGTCGTAAAAGGCAAGAGTGAGTCCTTATCAACGTTGTTTTGACGGTGAGGTCTGGTGAAATGTCAGGGAGTTGCAATTCTTCCTTTATTAGAATATTTTGATCATTTACAGCTTGTGAGTCATTGTGGGTTATACAGCTGTGTTAGAGGGTCTGGCTCCTTGGGGAAACACGGTATTTCGTAATTGTTTTATAGCCTATTTTATTGTTATCCAATGTCAAGTCCTTCTCGTTCAAGAAGCCATGAAAATTTGAAGAACATTCACTGCAGTGTTTGGATGAGCAATCCGTTCCCAAATTGATCTTAAGAAGGAATAAAAAAAAATTCCTAAACATTCAAAAGGTTGGTATTTGGACGTTGCTATTGGAGGCATAATGTGTTGTCTAATGGTAGACCCTGCTGACAAATGACATCAAAAAATTTGTGACCAAGTCCCAGGTTGCTAATCTGACTTTCTGCCTCATTTACACACAATTGCAGGGTTTCAATTGTTTCTCTTCCGTTGACAACACAACATACATATATCGTTTCTAACACTTGATATGCTATATTTTATCTATTTCTATATTTGTTTATGGTGCACCACCCCCAACACCGATATGGGTCGGTGACCTGTGTCCGGGTGGGCTAATTTTAATAAACAAAAAATTGCAGTCCAGCGGAACACTTGATAACCCTTTGCGGAACTCTGGGGTACTGCGGAACACTCTTTTGACATCACTGAGTCCTAGATTATATTAATCTCAAACAACACGCCTTAATATTGATTGGAACTAATTAGAGAAGTAAAAACAACTGCTCATTAATCTCTTGGAGTAACAACAATAACCTTCGTCATCACCAGAAGCAATAACCCAACTTGGGCTGTAACACTGAGCTGTTCTTTACCACATGTTGTCTGCCTAAGTTGTGATCCTAGAGTCAAGTAGATATTATTTCTATAAGCCAACCTTCCACAGCACTCCAGGCCTGTTTCCACACACACACACACACACACACCTGTAAAATGATACCGACAGTCAAAGTTTATCAAGACAGTAATATGAACAAGGTTACCCCCAGTTTCTCACCCCTGTTAAGCGTTGGTTTGATCCAGATAACTTAAACGGGGGAAAATCAAGCTAAATTTTTCCATGTTATGATTTAGAAAGTTTCAGTACTGACAAGACAGACAGACACAGCACAGGCAGGCAGGCAGACAGACAGACAGACAGACAGACAGACAGACAGGTAATGGTCATGAGGATTATTACCTACCTGTGGCATTAATGATTTACCTGTTGGCTTTCCTTCCTAGATACATTAACTTTTTTTTTAATCTTGAACCGAAGTGATGATCAAGGCTACACTAAGATGTTACTTTTAGAGATTTTAATTCTTCCTTTTGCTGGTCAGGTCATTATTTCGGATCATTTGGGGATACAGGGGGTCAAGCACCGCCATTTTGTTGATGTCTCGGGTCACGACATGGCCGGCCGCCCACCGTGCCACAACACGGAGGGCGGCGGCGGCACTCCTGACCTCTGATCAATACATGTGTGTGTGTGTGTGTGTGTGTTAAGCAGTTGAACTAGGCTTATAATTTTCGAGGGTTATAATTAGTTTCAATATCCATCGGTAATATTTACACCTTTATTCAGAAATATCAGGTACAGTGACTTACAGTGACACAGTATGGTGCAGCAACCAGTGATTATGGTGTAATATGATACTTCAAGTCTTCCTAGTATAAAAAGATGTTCATTTAAACACTATACATATGAAATTATACACATCTAAAAGGTACAAAGTCAGTTATTGCCACATATTGATACACAATATAGCCATGGGTTATATTTCCTTGTTGTCATATTGGTATTTCTTGCCAAAACAGAATAACTAAGTAATTATAACTTACCTGTGCAAAGAAATGATTATCTTAAGTGGATGGTAAGCTTATTGATGGTAGACATAGATGTTATTGTGATTCATTATAGGTTCTGAGATAATGTTATCGTCATTGTCACTTAACCTCAGTATAATGTGTTAAACCTTAGACTGAAAAATGAATACTTCTGACAAGGTTTCATATGGTATTTCAGGCTACACAAACAGTCTGGAATCTCACAGGAATAACCTTATTCATCAGGCTGATACAATACTTTGGTGACAGAAGAAATTAATCAGTATTTATTATTGAACACACCGACTGGTGTTAAACCTGTGTTAATAATTTGAATCTCGGTTTATTTTGCACCGTGGTTGTCGTAGTGAAAATATTGAATCTAATTTTAATAGAGAAATAGATTGTTTTATGGAAGAGATGGGAATAAATTTATATGAGAATTAGTATGGGAAAGTAAGGGGGTATGCCTATCTAGTTATACAGGTAAAGGTGTGTTTCTGTGTCATGTAAACAGTGATTTGATGTCGTGGTAGTTTATTGAACGAAGATTATTGATCATTAGTGATAAAAATAGTTATAGGTCGATTTATCTTTCGAGTTGTCATGTTTTTCTATTTTCTTATCGGGATTCTTATTATTATTTGCAGGTCTGTTATTTTTCATTCACTCTTTCGATCGTTCCTTGTTCATTCTACACTTCATGATATTACGTAAGGTCATTCAATTAGTCATAGAGGATGTTATGTTATGTTATGTTATGTTATGTTATGTTATGTTATGTTGTTATGTTGTTATGTTGTTATGTTAGGTTAGGTTAGGTTAGGTTAGGTTAGGTTAGGTAGGTTAGATTAGGTTAGGTTAGGTTAGGCTAGGTAGGTTAGGTTAGCATTCCAATGTTTTGCCTTCAATTAAAAAACAAAATGGGAGAGGGAGGTGGCAGGCAGCTATCAAACAGGGAGGTACTGCCGCCTGGGAAGATATTGAAAGTATAATGTGTTGCAGGGTTTCAATTATTTATTTTACCATTGACAACAAAACATATATCGTTTCTCACTTTTGATCTGTTTTATTTTGTCCATTTCTGTATTTATTTATGATTTCATTATTTTTTTTTCGTCTCTTAAGCCTCGATTTCGGTCGATCACCTGAGTCCGGGTAGCCACAGGTGACCCAAGCGGCAGTAACCACATAACATTTTCAAGTAAGTTATTTAATTTAAAAGAAAACAAAATCGTCCTTTACCTGCATACGTACTAAGACATGGTAGATGGTAGTATTGGTAAGGAATAGTTTGGTCTGTGTATTGAAGAGTAATGTGTTGTTAAGTAGTCATGATGTTGTTGTGGTCGAGGACAGGCACCATAAGGAAAGTGTCTTAATATTGTTTGTCTACACTTGACTCTGGAGAGCGTCTGTGTACTGGAGCTTCTGAAGAATATGTGTCTTAGGTCCACAAGACTTGATTATTTTGTTTACATTGACCCATCAAATAGAAGATGGTGAACATAAGGTAACTCATAGGTGTAGATGGTGTATTGTGGAACATAGGCAACACCTGGTAATATCTGATGACCAGGTGTGTTGATGTATTGGAAGTAATTAGTCAATGTTGTTATGTCGTTAGCTTCGTGTGGTTGTGTTTATAGCTTCAGGCAGTTAACCTTGTACAGTGACAGTTACTAACAGTGTGGTTGTGTTTATAGCTTCAGGCAGTTAACCTTGTGACAGTAACTAACAAGAGGTTGATGATCGTTAAAGTATCAATAATACGTACAGTAGGGGGCAGTGAAATTTTGCTCAAAGCTGCACTCTTCAGGCATTGTTCCTTATACATATCTAAGACTCCATGCCAAATTTGAAGCTGATATGTCGAGGTTTAGTCTGCCGCATTTTCTACTGAAATTTTTAAATTTACCTGCAGTACTAGCCAAACAGCCGCTGTGGCGGTGCAATGTTCTGTTCAGTGTTTATCAACTTTTTTCATATCTCTTATTTCATTTAAGTTGTCTTGTTGCAGATGAGTATGGTGCTATGTCTATATTGATTATCATCCTTTTCTCATTTCATTTCTCAATGTTGTGTTACTGTACTGTAATGTAGGGGAGACCTGGGTAAGTTGGCGCACTTGAAATTATTCAAATAGTTACCGTTAAGCAGTTCACACCGCAGGATCACCACGTGCTTCCTCAGTCACCCATAAGCAGTCATTCTGAGACGCCGCACGTGTGATGATAAAGAATGAGAAGACCGAGAAATGGAGTTCGAGGATGATGGTGAAAGATCATTATGTCATCATGATTGAGCCTGGCAATGAATATCTCACACATGTGACTCCCAAGACTGGACACGGAAAGCAGATTGCCAAAACTATTCACGAGTTTCTGGTGGAGAAAAATCTAACCCAGCAGCCCATTGTGTGTGTTGGTTGTGATGGAACCAATGTAAATGTAGGATCAGAAAATGGAGTCATTCATCATCTTGAAATGTTACTTGGTCACCCGCTCCATTATTTCATATGTCAGCTTCACGGAAATGAGCTGCCTTTCCGCGCGGTTTTTTATCACTATGATGGTAAACCAAGTGGTCCTGAGCATTGGCGTGGTCCCATTGGAAAGCAGATCAAGGAGTCTTTGTCTGAGCTTCCAGTTGTCGCCTTCCAGCCAGTCAGTTTCCCTGATTTCCCTGTGTTTAATGATGAAGTGGAGAAAGATCTGTCCTGGGATCAGAAATACCTGTATAGGATTTGTAAAGGAGTTATCACAGGTGTTGTTGAAGATGACTTGGCTGCTATTGAGCCAGGTCCTCCCTGTGTGTCAAGGTGGAACACCTTATGGAGTAGAATCCTCAGGCTGTATGTAGCAACATCAAGACCCAGCCATGAGTTGAAAAGAATTGTCATTACAATAATAAAGTTCAGTGCTCCAATGTGGTTTTACATCAAGATACACCCTTACGTAACACACGGCTCAAGGAACGTATTCCAGTCCCTGCTATATATGAAACACCTGAATAGTGAGGAGGAGACGATAGTGAAGAAGGCTGTCCAGAGAAATGCATACTTCGCCCACACAGATCAACTTCTTCTTGGTATGTGTGCAGATGAGGACATGACTGTTAGAGAAAAAGCTGTCTCAATGATAAGAAAAATTAGAGAGGAGAATCAGCAAAAGGAAGAATGCACTGGCAGATCTGAAGAGGAGGAGGAAGATTCTGATGCTGCTGTTGACGAGAATTTGTTAAACTATACTGATGAGGAGGGTAAAGATGGAGATGGGAATGAGGATGTGCCTCCTGTAGTCAACATGAGAAAGGTGGTGACTCCGAAACTAAAGTGGCAAGCAAAAAACTATCATTCCATGATTAACTGGAGGAATGAACTCAAGACTGAGCCTCCTTACATTGCTTCTCTGTCAAATCTACAGGTTAATGACATTCTTGAGACACCATTAGTGGTGCCCAAGTGGCCAAACAGCACTCAGGCGGTCGAGAGAGGCATAAAAGTGATGACTGAAGCTTGCACTGAAGTGACGGGATACGAATCGAGAGATGGATATATTAGGCAAAGATTATTGTCTAGGAAAATGATGCCAAGGTTCCGCACAAAAAAGAATTTCAATATGAACTTGTAATGATTTTCTATACGGTGTACCTGTAAAATAACATGTGAATTAAATCGATGTCACCCATGTAAAATTTATCATTATCCTGGAAAACATTAAATGACACCTAATTTTTGGTATACACTAAAAGTTGACAAAAAGTCGTTCGCGATGCGGCAGGGTAAGTATGCATGAAATGGCATGAAATTTTGCACAGGTGTTTGTTACAGCCATACAAACGATGCCTGAAAAGTGCAGCCTGCAACTCAAATAAAAGTGTTTTTTCCCTGCCCCCTAACGTACAGCTACATTACGGTAATTACTGTTATTTTTGAGGAACCTTTCATAGTATATGTACTTATCCATGTAATGAACCAAGACCGCACTGGTGGATCACTGGCCAAGACCACACTGGTGGATCACTGGCCAAGACCACACTGGTGGATCACTGACCAAGACCACATTGGTGGATCACTGGCCAAGACCACACTGGTGGATCACTGGCCAAGACCACACTGGTGGATCACTGGCCAAGACGTTACTCTAAACAGTTTAATTCTTCCTTTTGTTGGTCAGGTCAACATTTAGGACCATTTAGGGATACAGGAGGTCAGGCGCCGCCATCTTGTTGACGTCCCGGGTCACGACATGGCCGGCCGCCCACAGTGCCACAACACGGAGGAGGGCGGCGGCACTCATGGCACTCATCATGCATGACCAGTAAAAACAGTTCTATGTATTATCTGTTCCTTCTCCTGAACAAATAATCAAAACTGAGATCACTTTGTTGTTACCTGCCCAAGTACCTGTTAATGAGGTCAACAGGTAATAACTTACAACTAGCAGCACCTGGATGGAGGCCTAATTTTACCTGTCTTAACATCTGACAATTCCATTATGGCGTCTTCAGGTGTTTTCCTTAATAAATAACAAATACCAACACTGTCTTTTCATTACCTTCCGGATACCTTTTCGGGTTGGTGACTCAGGCCTGGGGACCGTCTCACGTAAATTGCATGTAACATTATCTTACAGTGACCCAGCAACAGTCAGCGAGGTTAATAGAGTGTTTCACTTAAGGAAGATTGTCTTAAGTGTCAATATATATAATAAAAACCAACGCACAGAGGAAAATAAAGCAAAGTAAATCATAATATTAGTGACAGGGAAAAAATTATCTCTCTCGCAGTTCAGGGAAAATTATCTGTATTTTTCCTGAAGTATTTTATTTTTTTACCCTGCCAGCTAGTAAATGGACTTACTCAAGACTATACGTGTTTGAAGACCTCAGTTAAGGCACAGACATGCACACAAACAAACACCAATTAAATAAAATCAACTGTGTGTTTTTTTTTTTACATAAACTTATCAATACGATACACCAAAAGACGTAGATTATATAACGACCTATAATTATTTCATCATAACACCGAACACTATAATAATCCTAGTGATGTTATATTGTATAATGTTAGGTATTCTAAGCTATTTAATACACTAGTCATGAACAATTAAAACAATAGGGTTTAATTTCTTCAAACTTAATGTGTAAATAAGTAACACAAATTTTAAATATTTATGTTTATGAAAAAAATAAATAAATATGAGGATGTTTATTTAATTTTTTGACTACGGTGATTTACTATGGGGAAAAAATTACTCATTCGCCAAATGATTTCATCTACGGCAAAAATAACAAGAAAAAACTGAAAAAATAATGTATTCACTTTTGTTTCGGCAATTTCATCATCGTGACGACACATTTGACACCTGAAGAACACTGTAATGAATTCTTGAACACCACAGAGAACACTAACTTTGAACACCATGAAGTAATGAACTACTGAACATCAAGAACACTAATGAACAACACTAATGAACCCCTGAACACCATGAACAACACTAATGAACTCTTAAATATCACAGAGAACACTATTGAACTCTTGAACACCATGAACAACACTATTGAACTCTTGAACACCATGAACAACACTAACATAACTGTGAACACCAAAGTCCTGCAATACATTAATACACTGATGGTTCAAAAAGGCATTAAGTTACACACAATGTCTTCTTCAATACAGTGTAGACCCCCCCAAAAAAATCACTGAAATACGCGTCTCAGTACGCTAGATAAATTACAGGGTGAGGCAAAAGTCGGACAGGCATTTTATTTTTCACTACACTGTAACCATGTTTAATATTGTACATCAGTAAGTTTAGGCAAATGAATAAATAAACATTCTTGTACAGTGTCAATTTTTTTATTTTTTTATTTTTTACTATGATTAGAAATTTCTTTTTCGACTCTTTGATATCTTTGGCACACCCTGTACATCTCTTTCACACACCCTGTACATTTCTTTGGCACACCCTGTACACCTCTTTGGCACACCCTGTACATCTCTTTGGCACACCCTGTACATCTCTTTCACACCCTGTACACCTCTGCCACACCTTGTATATCTGTCATTACACCATACACTCTTCACTTACACCCACGACACCACACCCAACAATTCCCAGGACACCAAACAATACATCCGCTTGCACCCACACGACACTACACAATGCAACCACACCACCACACACGCCACACTTCACACCACACCACACAATACAACCACACCACAACCACACCACATACCAATAATTCCCAGACCACATCACAACCCATTTCTACACCACTAACTTACACCCAGGACACGACACGGTAATATCACATAGGGGGATCAGGCTTATACCTCATTAGTGTTAATTATCTCCGGGTTATGTGTGGTAATTGTGCCTGATAATTACCGTAGTATGTGTGTATAGTACTACGTAATGACGCCCGTTCTGTGACTGTCAATCGTTTGCATGACAGTTGTTTTCATGCACTGACAGATTTCATGACAGTTGTATACATGCACTGACAGATTTCATGACAGTTGTATACATGCACTGACAGATTTCATGACAGTTGTATACATGCACTGACAGATTTCATGACAGTTGTATACATGCACTGACAGATTTCATGACAGTTGTATACGTGCACTGACAGATTTCATGACAGTTATATACATGTGTAATTTATCTCATGACATTATTATACAATTTTTCACTAATTCATCTCTCATACCTATTCATGGCCACACAATCAGTTCAAACACTCAAAATTCATGAACATATATCATGAAAACTATTGAGAATATTTACAAAAAAAAGTAAAAAAAATCCACTTGTGTTCATTATTGCAAATCATCAACTGTGTGTGCAATACCAGGAAGTCTGCAATACGTCACATGTTTCTGCAAAGTTGTTGTGTTCTCTCTTCGTTGCAGCGATTGGTTAGGTTAGGTTAGGTTAATCCCAGGAGTGCGAGGTTAATCCCAAAGTAAGAGATTAACTACCACATACCACCTGATTACCACCAAACACCTCCTGATTATCACCAAACACCTCCTGATTACCACCAAACACCTCCTGATTACCACCAAACACCTCCTGATTACCACCAACTCTCCCCAGACCCCAGCATTAGGTTAAGTTCATGACATCAACACAGTCATCATTATCGACTATCAATTCTTATAACCTTCCCACTCCTGTAGGTGAGGTCAAGCCACTCAAGCCACTGCAGGTGAAGTCAAGCCAGTGTAGGTGAGGTAAAGCCAGCGATGTAAGATCCCAGAGGTCCATGTCACGCCCTGTACATCTGCTACACCATGTACATCTCCTCCACACCCTGTATATCTCTACCACACCCTGTACATTTCGACCACACTCTGTACACATGTCACACCCTGTACATCTCTACCACACCCTGTACAATTCACAAAAGGCTAAAATCTGACGAGAGGAAGATTATGTCTACAGTATGTCTTGAATGTTAAGTCATGTGTCTATTGATTGTAAAAGTTAAGGTTGTAGATGAAATTATACATACATTGACGTAAAAGTGACTAGAATATTGTGTAGTTTCAGTATCCTCAATTTTTTTCTTCATAACTACATAAAGGTTTAATTATATACCTGTAGGCTTCCGTGTTGACATTGGAACCTAGCATCGTATTATTTTGTTTACATTTGTACCTTGTATCTAGGTTATCACTGGCCCATATTAGTGTTGGCTCTGGTACCTAAGCTCACTGTTGCTATCCCATGACTCTGCAATGGTTATGGAATGATGGTAAGTGAAGGTTACTAGTGTGCCCTGAAGAATGCAGTGATGGCTAGGGAAACACTGAGTAACACTGAGTCCGTTTATTGTGGATGAGAGAAATACAAGTGGTGACCAGCGTGTGCCATGCACGGCTCACACAGTCAGACTGAGGCGCCTTGCTATATGGCAGCCTCGGGGCAATGTTGCCACATAACACGTGCAGTGTTGCCACGTGATAATATATATAAATGCTACTCGGCACAGTAGCTTATGTACAGGGTTGCTACTTGGCACAGTAGCTTATATACATAACCTACATCTCCCTTCCCCCTCACGCTCATAGTCTTTGTCTTGAGCGGACTTCTTAGTTCTAAGTCGCTCCGAGCGTCGAGGTGCACTGTGGGGCGGATCCTCGTGAGGTGTAGGTGACTCGTCTTCGGTCAGGGGGCCAGCAGCAGGGGGTGGGACTGGCCGGAGGAAGCGGCGGTTCCTCCACCAGACACGGCCACTCGGCATCCTGACCTTGTAGTCCCGCGACCGGCCGACGCCCATCACTATGCCCACCTTGTCCCAACGTGTCGTCGTCGGGTCCTGGACGCGGACAAGGGCACCAATCTCCACTGGCTGAAGAGGGCGGGCACGGTCGTCATACCGAGCCTTGGCGTCCTGGGCACGTGAAGCGGCGCGCGGTCACAGCTCTCGGCTTTGGTCTGCCAGTCCTTCGCAAAGGCCTTGGCGTGTGTAGGAACGCAAGAGCGGAGAGGGTGACCATACAGGATCTGGGCAGGGGAGCGTCCTGTGTGGGTGGGAGTGGACGCGGGTTCTGGGCAGCTCCGTGTGGCAGCGCCAGGCGCGTCGCTCGTCGACTCACGCACCCTGCTGGCGGTGTAACGAGCAGCTGGGATCTGCTCGGGAAAGTCTCTGGGCACCACGCCTAACTCCTTGCAGTGCTCCCACGACAACAAGGGTGTAGCGAGAGTAGGCTGCACGTCGATCCATCCGTGACACGACCTGTCGCCGTAGGTGATCTCTGCTTGAAAGGAGCCCACAGCGTCCGGCATCTGGGAACCGTCCGCATTGTAGTACTGCAGCTGCGGCGGTGGTCCCAGGCCGCGTTTGGTGAGGCCCAGTTTCTGGAGGTGCTTCAACCCAATCACCGTAGTATCGGCGCCGGTGTCCGGTATCACCTCGATGTGACCCGACACATCACCGTGTGTGACGGCGACGCGGATAGTAGGGGAAGGGGTAGCCCTGGGGCGTGTGGTCGATTCCACCCTCCTGATGTGACTCCGCTGCTGCTTGGGGCTGCGTGGGCCATCTGGAGGGGGCTGCGTGCGAACCACCCCGAGGGAAGTGCGCTGCTGTCCTCCTCGTCTCGGGCTTTTGGGCTTGGGTTGGCGGCAGCACTTGTCGTAGTGTCCATAGCGACCGCAGGCCTGACACTTGTGGCCTCGTGCAGGGCACCTGTCTGTGTTAGACCAGTGGCCCTTACGGTCACATCCACGACACAGTGCGTCGGCGGCCGGGCAAGTCTTGGGGCTGTGCTGCTTTCCACAGCTGCCACAGGAAGCACTAGGCGGAGGCGTGGAAGAATGTGTGGCAGCCTTCGCGTTGTTGGCCGCCTTCTTATCCTTCTTGTATTGTGAGATAGCTCTCACAGCAGGTGGGGCCCGTAAGGCAGAGGTGGCGGACTTGGTGGCCTCGTATGACCGACATTCAGTCACTACCACCTGGAGTGTGGAGGAAGCGTCCAGGGGGATGAGTCGCTGCATCAACTCTTCGTGCCTGACACCTGTCAAGATCCCGTGCTTGATCCAGGCTTCCTCACATTCCCGGCTGTGCGCCTTGCAGACGTCGATCTCCTCAGACAAACTCTTCAAACGTACAAAAAAGTCGTCAAAGGATTCGTTCTCCGCCTGCTTGCAGCTGGTAAAGGCACGGCGACGCAAAGCCTCGTTGTTCCGACCCTTAACATGCTCCTGTAAAAGGTCGAGCACATCCGTCACTGAAGAGGTAGAGTCGGGAGGCACGTGCAACGTGTGCTCCAAAACTCTCTGGGTCTCCAGCGACAAACACATCCGCAGTTGGATGAGCTGTTTGTTTGGAGGCATGCTGTCAAGGTCCACCATCGTGGAGTAATCTGTCCAGCGCCGCCTCCACTCACGAAAAAGCTGAAACGTGACGTCTGGTGAGAGGGCGGGTGGGGGTTGAACAGATGCCTTGGGAGCTGTAGGGGTAGCAAGAGTGCTGGAGGACGCTGGTGTGGTGGAGGAGGGAGTGTACTGGCGCCTTGAAGCGCGCTACCTGCAAGTGAGGGAGGGTGGGTTAGCGCCAGGGTCGCCAATAGCGCCTCAAAACGCAACTTTTCCTCCTCTTTTCGTGTCTCCTCCCTCTGAAGTTCCATTTCTCTATGTCGCTCGTCCCGGTCGTCCATCCACTTCAGAATTGTGGCGATGTCCGTCACTGGAGGTGGAGGATGAGAGTCTGCGCCCGGTGGAGGAGAAGGTGGTGGGGAGTCGTGTCTCCCATCTTGACGTCCCTTCTTACCTCCCATCTTTGTGTGTGCGTGGACTGCACTGTTTAATATATAAAGTGGCGCCTCAACAGCTCGAACCACATATATATGACATAAACAGCGCGAAATCACGCATATGGTCCGCTGTTCTGTCCGTGAGTGAGTGAGTGCGTGCGTGCGTGTGTGTGTCTGAGAGAGCGCAGGGAGCGTGGACAGCTGCGTGGTCAGGCAAGACCGTCAGTGTCCCCCGGATGTCGCACGAGAAGGGTGTACGCCTGCGTGCTCCGTGGGTACCGCAAAAAAAGACAGGCCAATGCTCAACTCAGCTCTAGACACACACTAATACACTGACACTAACACTGGCACCGTCACTAAAACGCACTGTGACGGAGCAACACTGCACGTCGCGGCGAAACACAGCGCAACACAACACACTGAGTCGACGCGCATCACCGGCAGACGTAACTGTCGGCATTTTTCACACACTTATTAAGTCCACAGATCCTAGACACTGCGCCATGAAGGTTACTAGTGTGCCCTGAAGAATGCAGCGATGGCTAGGGAAACACTGAGTAACACTGAGTCCGTTTATTGTGGATGAGAGAAATACAAGTGGTGACCAGCGTGTGACATGCACGGCTCACACAGTCAGACTGAGGCGCCTTGCCATATGGCAGCCTCGGGGCAATGTTGCCACATAACACGTGCAGTGTTGCCACGTGATAATATATATAAATGCTACTCGGCACAGTAGCTTATGTACAGGGTTGCTACTTGGCACAGTAGCTTATATACATAACCTACAGTAAGGTTCGAGAGTCAATATTTTGGTGTATTTTACTTGATTGTGACATCTTGAAATATCTTAAAAAAATAAAAATTGGTGTGCACATATTATAAAATGTTGCATAATGGTTGCAAGTTATATACCTCAAGACCTGAATATGAATTAAGAAACCAAACTCATAAAAACACGGAAATATAAACAAAAATAATATAAATTTAGATTCCTACCAACACACTCTAATATCACTCACTCACTCACTCACACTCAACACAAGAAAAGGTGAGTTTTCCTTCAATTTATGTAGTTTTTAATATAAATTTATGTCGCTTTATATGGAGTTTAATTTCGACTACATAAAATTCCTAACAAATAAATAAATAATTAAATAAACAAAAACTAGGGAGGTAACATTACCAACTAGCATCAATAATCTCACCTTAAGTAGTTGGTAAGCTAGTTAATTGCAGTTCACATAAGACACTATTATTAACAAGGACTATTATTAACAAGGACTATTATTAACTAGGTACTCAGCCCATAATAATATTTAAGTGACTGAGGCATTGAGGTGACCTGAGGAAGCTGTTGGGCGTGATTGTAGTTACTATTCTGTGGACGTGGGCGTGATTTTTAATATACTGTGGCTGTGGGCGTGATTTTTAACATACTGTGACTCTGATTTTTAATATACCGCGGCTGTGGGCGTGATTTTTAATATACTGTGGCTGTGGGCGTGATTTTTAATATACTGTGGCTGTGGGCGTGATTTTTAATATACTGTGGCTGTGGGCGTGATTTTTAATATACTGTGGCTGTGGGCGTGATTTTTATATACTGTGGCTGTGGGCGTGATTTTTAATATACTGTGGCTGTGGGCGTGATTTTTAATATACTGTGGCTGTGGGCGTGATTTTTAATATACTGTGGCTGTGGGCGTGATTTTAGTTATTATATTGTGGCTGTGGGCTTGACCTTAATTACATTGTGGCGGCGATCCTGATTTTAATTACCATAAGGTACCATTAATCCACCTACGATATAATCCCATTAAACCACCATCAATAACTCCTTCTAGCATTATCCAATCTAATTACCGTCTACAGTAAACAAAATAACAGCATAAATACAAATACAAAATACATAACACTACAGCCACAACAGGACTAAACCTTTTATGGGCGGCCTCTCTGAACTGCGCATTTCTGGTTACAGGAAGAGAGGGTAGGGAGAAGGAGCAAGGAGGAGGGTGAAGAGGAGGTGGGAGAGGAGGTGGGAAGAAGGAGGTGGGAGAGAGGATGGGAGGGTGTTTAAGGGTTAAGGGAAGTAGGTAATGAAGGGATCATGAGTCAATATGGATGTATGATCTGTCGTATAAAAATAAATTAAATAAACTAAATCAACTAAAAATCCTAAGCTGGCCACAACAAAAAGTACCCCATAAGCATTGTAGCTGTATGTAAGATAAAATAATAAAAAAACCCTCAATATTGGACACTAATTCAACCCCTTCCCTTTACTCCCCCTACACCACCCCCCTCTCCTCCCCCCTCCCTTCAACCCCCTTCAATTCTCCTTCCTCCTCCGTTCTCATGGTATTGACTATCGAGCGCACCTCCGGACGAATGCCGCGCAGGTCCAGAATATTTTTTTTCCTCTGCACTCTCCATAACGCAATACAGAGATGTGTGTGTGTATGTGTGTGTGTGTGTGTGTGTAAGTAATAACCAGGTGTATT
Organism: Homarus americanus; assembly: GCF_018991925.1. Taxonomy (NCBI): domain Eukaryota; kingdom Metazoa; phylum Arthropoda; class Malacostraca; order Decapoda; family Nephropidae; genus Homarus; species Homarus americanus. The sequence goes on along the minus strand of NW_024757827.1, from coordinate 10,363 downwards.
ACTGTGATATCTAATGAATAAATAGAGTTTAGTATTGTTGTTGTTGTGTTGAGAAAGTTTGTTGATAATTTTATTTTTGTTAGTTTGTCTTTTGTTTTACTCTCTCTCTCTCTCTCTCTTCCTCTTCATTCATCATATTTTCCTTCTCCTGTCCACACTTTCTCTTATCTTTTTTCCTAGTTATTCTACACCCAAGATTATCACTCATTTACTTCACATGTTTCTTTCCTTATTATCAGTAAAAAAAAAAATCATAAACGACAAAAAAACAAAACAAACATAGTAAGCATTAAAGACTCAATTTTATTCTCTTGATAAAAAATAACATTGTCAGTTAGTGTCATAAAACCATTGGCAAGACTTTCAAAGGGAATTTTATTGGTGTGTTTACGAGCAAGTAATTGACACACACTCAAAACACGCACGTACATAAACATACACACATAAAAACATGCATAAACACATTTAAAACACAAATGAAAACATACACGCAGATACACACACACACACACACCTTTAAATCATCTTAGTATGTGTACACTCGGGGCAGGGCAGGTACAGCAAGGTGAGGAGGAGGCAGGTGTCCACCGACCAGGTATGCCGATAGTCTGGTGATAATGTGGGTAAAACTGGTGTGTGTGTGTGTGTGTGTGTGTGTGTGTGTGTGTGTGTGTGTGTGTGTGTGTGATCTCATGTTTAATTCTTGTAAGGTATGTGTCACCTAGCCGGCCATTTTGTTTACATTTTTCGGTCGCTCTAAAATACCATTAAAACAATATTGAGTAAAAACGTTTGGCTCAACTGATGATCTCAAACATGTCCCAACATTTTTTGCCTCAACCCCACATTCTGTAACTCATTTAGGTAGATGTCCCTCACTACACATACACTGGACTATGTGTAATGTTGCAGCTAATGTGTTATCAAGATATTGCACATTATAAGTTCATGTGTGGTCATTATTATATCAAACGGAGGAATTTTAAAGAGCTATTACACCACCTGTATCATTAGTTGTCGCCAGGTGAAGGAATGTTTAGGTAGATTATATTTTATTTCCTGTAATTAAAGTTTCAATACCTAAGACGTTCCACTATAAGAGTCTTTCAACCTCAGGTAAGGTCTTAAGACTTTCTACTCTAGGTCTTACACCCTGGAGTAGCTGTATCGTCCACATAGGTAATTACTCCACAAGGAACTACAAGTTACACCTTGATGTAATACTTCATTTACTGCCAAACTTTATAGGGAAATATTTTTTCACAAAGAATTTCAAGTTACAATTTCACATGATAAGTCACATTACAAACGTTCCTTCGGCTTACAGTTAAACTTTGCAATGTCAAGATATTTTTTTCACTGCAGAGGAAAGTATCCGTCATCATCACCACCATACACACACACACACACAAAGACAAAACTCCTGTATCCAGATTCTCAAAAGTTTATAAATTAAATTCTTCCCTAAAATTAATCAGACAATACATCTATTTATCATAGAGTATGTGAACAATATCGACGCCATATTGGTTACCATCTTTGAGTTATATAATTAGTTAGCTTCATAGTGTTAATTATTTAGTTAAATAGGAAAAAAATATCTACTAGCGTGTGTTGTGACCAAAATAAATCAACATTGTATTTACTTTCTTCTCCAGGGGGCACTAAGTCTAGAGAAATGACACAATTGACATCTACATAAAGTGACTGACCAAGGGTAAATATTGGCTACCTTTTGTGTTACTTTGAGGTCGTAAGAACCCACAGGGCTGCTCTTAAGGATGTTTACCACAATACACCTCAACCAGTTTCTCATTCACTAAGGTCAAACAATAAATCTGGTTAACAAGATACACCGTAAATTTTATTAGAATACAATAATCAATTACTGTATTATTGTATTGAGGCGAATAGTCTTATGGTGTTAAGATGTGTTCTTAAGCCACGAAGGTAAACAAAAGGTATTCAATATCTGCCTTAGTTGACGATGATCTGTAGATGTTAGCAAGTCCTCCTCCTCCTGCTCTCGAGTAAGGCAAGGAAGGCCTCACCTGACCAAAATTGTTAATTAAGATAGATTACCTGAAGATTAACCCTCCCAGCTTATTTCAACTAATGATTAACCTAACGCTACCTGGGAAGTTAAGTTAGGTTAGATTAAGTTAGGTTAGGGTAGGGTAGGTCAGGTCAGGTCAGGTCAGGTCAGGTCAGGCCAGGCAGTGCCAGTGTAGTTAATCTTGAGGTTAAATAAACTAGAGGCTAATCTTCACATGAGCCACTAAGACACTTTGACGGAGGCGGTTACGTACAACAGGAAAGCTCTGATAACATATAATGTACAGTATATACCGTTTAAGTTGCGTCAGCAGCTCTATACACCACTTATTGACTTACTCATTCACTGCCGTAGAAATATTTACTTCTCTAGCAGGTTTCTATATGGTTCCCAGTCATTATAATACGACCTTGTAAAATCAAATGATCTAAATTAAACTAAACGTATCCAAATTAAACTTATTAGCTAATAAATCCTTCTAAAACACGATATATGCAAATCAAAAGTTCTAAATTCAACTTAACTTATCATAATATAACTATTATAACTAAACCATTTTAATTAAACCTAACCTAAACACCTCAAGTGCCACAAACAGAAGGAAAAAACACCTTTAATATTATCGTGTAAGAGGCCCCTGTAACCCACTAACTCCAGGTAATGCATCTATATCAATCTACCAGCGTCGGAAGCTCTATACGTGACTATGATCGTTACCCACTGCTGGAGAACATTTGTACTTCTATAATTACCCCTGGAGAAACAATGCACCAATTTACGATTTATTTATTTTATTTTTCATTTATTTTTTATTCTTGGTCCATACTGTAAACACCGCCCGCTTGTGAGTCCCGTCAGCCATTTTGTTCTAACTTTCGGGGATTCTAAAATAAACTATAAATAAATAAATAAATAAAACAAGCATCTTTTGTTTTTCTAACCCATGAGCTGTGAGTCTTCACTATATACTTCAACATTACTGTAAACTAGTGGAGCCAAGACGAGAAGGTATTTCAAATCCCTAAAGGGTTTTACAAGTGGAGAGTCTTACAAGTGGAGGGTCTTACAGGTGGAGGGTCTTACAAGTGGAGGGTCTTACAGGTGGAGGATTTTAATAAGGATAAATACAACAAGTCTTACAGTTGAATCAGCCAAGTCGAGGAAAACTCTTAAGAGTCATGTAACTTCTACCTGGTGTTACCTGTAATCAAGCTAAGGTATATGTAAGAAGAATACTATCTCGTTACTATCCATTCCACTTCCACTATCCTGCGAGGTGGTGTATTAATAGGCACAGATACTCATGATAAAGAAGGAATAAAGAGAAAGACGCAAGATACCTATAAAATGCGACAGAATATACCTACACATGCGTAATCCTAACCCATCCCAACCCAACCCAACCCTATCCTACCCTCAGCTTCACCACAGTACACAAAGTCATTCTTGGTATCAGAGTGACGCATAAACATCCTGTATCGCCTAAGACACATTTGAATCGGATGGTTCGTTGACGGTTTTATTTCTTCGGTATAAACCAGTGAAGCAATTAGTTCGTGGGAACAGTGAGTCAAAATACTTCACATCAGCTTCGTTTACGACCTCCAGCTGATATTTACTTCTGTTGTCTATATCAATCACATTTTGTAATGAAAACAAAAATATGGTTAGTTACTTAAAAATGAAAATAAATCATACTTAGATACTTAGGAGTGGGGAAAAAAGATACTTAAGATACTTAAAAATGAAAACACTCTTTGATACTTAAATTAGGACAAAATAAACGGACAAAGATTTAACTATGAGCGGTGGATATTACGAGATGTACCGGCTATCAATACAGAGGCGCTATTTAGCCGTGAAGTTCTCTCAGAAACCCAACAAGACAATATGTGGTCACGTAAAAATTTCAGGTTAATTTTTAACACCATCCGTCATTTTAAACCTTGGCACCTGTAGATTAAGAAAATATATGGTGATATTTTTTCTGATGGGATAAAGGTCGTATTTGTCCAGAGAAGTAGGAGAAGAAAAAAATCACTTGAGAGGCATGACGCAGAGTGTCTAAGGTGATAAAAGATCATATACTACCATTTGGGTTTTCAAATTAAGTTCATTACAAAAAATATCAAACTCATAAAGATTACAAAAAAACAGAACACCATGAGCTCTCTACAGCTATTGTCAGCTGTCAATATGCTGATGTACAGAAGCTACACAATGTTATTGGTGACTGTAATCCCAGGAAAATTATGCTCTTATAAACTTGGTAACTGGAGCTGTAATGCCAGAAAATGCCAAATATGACAATCTATGTGCATATGAAGTTGTAAGACAAAATTATGAAAATTTTGTCAAGGAACGTATTGTTGGTCCATTGAGCATCTGGGAAAAGCTGTCCAAGGTTAATCTACTGTCGTGGAAAGCAGGAAATAAGACTTCAACCATCAAATTGCTATCACAAGTTATAGAACTTAAGCAGGACATACAGTATATGCATCACAGAAGGGCAGCACTGTACATATCAAGTCACCAGACACTGATGTGTTTGGCATATTAAAGCAGCCTCAACTTGGAGAAAATACAAGTATGATAACAGGAACTAGTGAGCGACGACACATTGGGTAGAGAGCCTTACAGGTTTCCATGCCTTCACAGGATCTGACTGCATTGGAAAATTTGTTGGCAAAGGAAAGAAAGCATGTTGGAGCACTTTGATGAAATCTAACACAAAAGTCCTAGATGCATTCAAGATGCTGAGTAGACCAAATGCCTCCAGCAGACATGTATATTGGGCTAGAGGAATTTGTATTTAAACTCTACTGTCCACGAATGACTTTCACTAAACTGTCAAAACTTAGATGGCATCTCTTCAAGAAAACGCAGGCAGAAGCTGGAGAACTACCAGCGACTGCAGCAACTCTAAAGTATCATATATTGAGAGGAAGGCATCAAGCTCTTCTGTGGTCTTGTGATGCAGACAGTGAAATGATTTCACAATTAGAGCATGGCTGGAAGATTGACAATGACTGTTTCATACTAGTAATATCAGACCAACCACCAGCTCCAGAAGCATTCACAGAACTTGTTAAATGTGGATGTGGCGTCAGGAAATGTGGATCATTGTCATGTTCATACAGAAAGAATCAGAAAGAATAGCATGACATGCACCGAGATGTGTAACTGTCAAGCAGATGATGAGAAATGCCTAAACAAGGTGAAGGAATCTGTTGTACACAGAAGACTCTGATGACGAGGAATGAAGCAATGTCGTAAATAATAACTTGTGACTTGTATACACATGATGTATAACACTACAAACTTTTAATAAATATAAAACGGTGGTTCTAAGCTTTTCAGATAATGGTAATATGTATATGTTTAATTTCCAGTATTTGTCTTTAGCAAATAATTTTACTTACTGCAATCTCTTCTTTGCCAGAGACAGGATGGCACATATGAGCAGCCATGTTTGTAACACACTTAAGATATTATAACAGCATTCATAATATATTATGTTTAATTGTAATCATATAATACTACATGTTCATAGGTTATTAGTCATGTTTTAAGTTAATTAGGACTTAATGGTAATACATCTGTGGTTCATTACGCCGCTCTTTGATAAAACTTCTTTAAAGGCATAAAACTTATAATAAACCGTTAAAAAAAAATGACACCACAGTTCCTTAACATAGTTTATAAGGATTATTATAATGTATGGTGTCAAAAATTAACATGAAATTTTTACGGGATTACATAAGCTCCTACACTAAAACCTGCCGACCTAACCTAACCTTTTTTACCCACCTCTACCTACTTACCTAACCTGACATAATCTAACCTAACCTGAGGTAATCTAACATAACCTGACATAATCTAACCTAACCTGACATAATCTTACCTAACCTGACATAATCTAACCTAACCTGACATAATCTAACCTAACCTGACATAATCTAACCTACCCTGACATAATCTTACCTAACCTGACATAATCTAACCTAACCTGATATAATCTAACCTAACCTGACATAATCTAACCTAACCTGACATAATCTTACCTAACCTGACATAATCTAACCAAACCTGACATAATCTTACCTAACCTGACATAATCTTACCTAACCTGACATAATCTTACCTAACCTGACATAATCTAACCTAACCTGACATAATCTAACCTAACCTGACATAATCTTACCTAACCTGACATAATCTAACCTAACCTCCCCGTCTGACATAAGCTAACGTAATCAAGCCTAACTTTCCCACCTACCGACTGTAACCTATCTACTTATTACCTACCTAATCTAACTTATCCCAACCTGACATAATCTAACCTAACCTATTGAAACTTAACTTAACCACCTACCTCATCTAACACCACTTTGTAATCTCTTTGCGCTACCGCTCACAGGATGAGTATGGGGGCACAATAAACTAGCCTCTAAGTGGCAAAATTACAAAACTAACCTAACCTAACCCAACCTGACTTAACCGCTAGGTTAATTTAGGCTAAATATGGTTGATTCATATTTTGTTTTGACAGAAATTCCCGACAAAATAACGTATCTATATTGAGAACCACCGCCATGTTGGTTCCACGTTAACAAGACACGGATACACTACAGAATAACCCACGTTCGTTTAACCTCAATTACTACAGTTTACTTTATAATCTTACATCACAATCTTCACTATATCTCACTTCACAATCTTCACTTCATCTCACTTTACAATCTTCACCACATCTCACTTCACAATCTTCACTACATCTCACTTCACAATCTTTACCACATCTTACTTCACAATCTTCACTACATCTCACTTCACAATCTTCACTATATCTCACTTCACAATCTTCACTTCATCTCACTTTACAATCTTCACCACATCTCACTTCACAATCTTCACTACATCTCACTTCACAATCTTTACCACATCTTACTTCACAATCTTCACTACATCTCACTTCACAATCTTCACTATATCTCACTTCACAATCTTCACTACATCTCACTTCACAGTCTTCGCCACATCTCACTTCACAATCTTCACTACATCTCACTTCATAATCTTCACTACATCTCACTACACAATCTTCACTACATCTCACTTCACAATCTTCATTAAATCTCACTTCACAATCTTCACTACATCTCACTTCACAATCTTCACCACATCTCACTTCTCAATCTTCACTACATCTCACTTCACAATCTTCACTACATCACACTTCACAATCTTCACTACATCTCACTTCACAATCTTCACCACATCTCACTTCACAATCTTCACTACATCTCACTTCACAATCTTCACTACATCTCACTCCACAATCTTCACCACATCTCACTTCACAATCTTCACTACATCTCACTTCACAATCTTCACTACATCTCACTTCACAATCTTCATTTACATCTCACTTCACAATCTTCACTACATCTCACTTCACAATCTTCACCACATCTCACTTCTCAATCTTCACTGCATCTCACTTCACAATCTTCACTACATCTCACTTCACAATCTTCACTATATCTCACTTCACAATCTTCACCACATCTCACTTCACAATCTTCACTACATCTCACTTCACAATCTTCACTACATCTCACTTCACAATCTTCACTACATCTCACTTCACAATCTTCACTACATCTCACTTCACAATCTTCACCACATCTCACTTCACAATCTTTACTACATCTCACTTCAAAATCTTCACTACATCTCACTTCACAATCTTCACTACATCTCACTTCACAATCTTCACTATATCTCACTTCACAATCTTCACTACATCTCACTTTACAATCTTCACCACATCTCACTTCACAATCTTCACTATATCTCACTTCACAATCTTCACTATATCTCACTTCACAATCTTCACCACATCTCACTTCACAATCTTCACTACATCTCACTTCAAAATCTTCACTACATCTCACTACACAATCTTCACTATATCTCACTTCACAATCTTCATTACATCTCACTTCACAATCTTCACTACATCTCACTTCACAATCTTCACCACATCTCACTTCTCAATCTTCACTACATCTTACTTCACAATCTTCACTACATCTCACTTCACAATCTTTACCACATCTGAATTCACAATCTTCACTACATCTCCATTCACAATCTTCACTACATCTCACTTCACAATCTTCACTACATCTCACTTTACAATTTTCACATCTCACTTCACAATTTTTACATCTCACTTCACAATCTTCACTACATCTCACTTCACAATCTTCACTACATCTCACTTCACAATCTTCACTACATCTCACTTCACAATCTTCACTACATCTCACTCCACAATCTTCACCACATCTCACTTCACAATCTTCACTACATCTCACTTCACAATCTTCACATCATCTCACTTCACAATCTTCACTACATCTCACTTCACAATCTTCACCACATCTCGCTTCACAATCTTCACTACATCTCACTTCACAATCTTCACTACATCTCACTTCACAATCTTCCCCACATCTCACTTCACAATCTTCACTACATCTCACTTCACAATCTTCACTACATCTCACTTCACAATCTTCACCACATCTCACTTCACAATTTTTACTACATCTCACTTCACAATCTTCACTACATCTCACTTCACAATCTTCACTACATCTCACTTCACAATCTTCACTATATCTCACTTCACAATCTTCACTACATCTCACTTCACAATCTTCACTACATCACTTCACAATCTTCACTACATCTTACTTCACAATCTTCACTACATCTCACTTCACAATCTTCACTACATCTCACTTCACAATCTTCACTACATCTCACTTCACAATCTTCACTACATCTCACTTCACAATCTTCACTACATCTCACTTCACAATCTTCACTACATCTCACTTCACAATCTTTACCACATCTTACTTCACAATCTTCACTACATCTCCCTTCACAATCTTCACTACATCTCACTTCACAATCTTTACCACATCTTACTTCACAATCTTCACTACATCTCACTTCACAATCTTTACCACATCTTAATTCACAATCTTCACTACATCTCCCTTCACAATCTTCACTACATCTCACTTCACAATCTTCACTACATCTCACTTTACAATTTTCACATCTCACTTCACAATTTTTACATCTCACTTCACAATCTTCACTACATCTCACTTCACAATCTTCACTACATCTCACTTCACAATCTTCACTACATCTCACTTCACAATTTTCACTACATCTCACTTCACAATCTTCACTACATGTCACTTCACAATCTTCACTACATCTCACTTTGCAATCTTCACTAACACCATCCTTCATCACTACATATAACAACATCCATCATCACTACATATAACAACATCCATCATCATCACTTTATATAACACTATCCATCATCACTACATATAACACCATCCATCATCACTACATATAACACCATCCATCATCACTACATATAAAACCAACCTATCATCACTACATATAATATCATCTATCATCACTACATATAACACCATCCAACATCACTACATATTACACCACCCATCATCACTACATATAACATCATCCATCATCACTACATATAACACCATCCATCATCATCACTTTATATAACACTATCCATCATCACTACATATAACACTATCCATCATCACTACATATAACACCATCCATCATCACTACATATAACACCAACCATCATCACTACATATAACACCATCCTTCATCACTACATATAACACCATCCATCATCACTACATATAACACCACCCATCATCACTACATATAACATCATCCGTCATCACTACATATAACTCTATCCATCATCACTACATATAACACCAATAATCATCACTACATATAAGATCATGCATCATCACTACATATAACACCATCCATCATCACTACATATAAAACCATCCATCATCACTACATATAGAACCATCCTATCATCACTACATATAATGTCATTCAGCATCACTACATATAACACCATCCATCATCATTACATATAACACCATCCAACATCACTACATATAACACCACCCATCATCACTACATATAACATCATCCATCATCACTACATATAACTTTATCCATCATCACTACATATAAAACCATCCTATCATCACTACATATAACATCATCCATCATCACTACATATAACACCATCCATCACTACATATAGAACCATCCTATCATCTCTACATATAATATCATCCATCATCACTACATATAACACCATCCAACATCACTACATATAACACCACCCATCATCACTAC
>NW_024757826.1:0-8619 GCF_018991925.1 Homarus americanus | reverse complement strand
GATATTCATTTTCGGCAAATTTGTTATCTAAATCCAACTTCTCTGAAAGTAGATATTTCCCATTTTTATGATACAAATTTCCTGTTTCTATGATAATCCATTTTCGGAAAATTTGGTTATCTAACTAACTTTCCCGGAAAGTAGATATTTCCCATTTTGTGATACAAATTTCCCGTTTTCTATGATAATCTACTTGCAAAATTAGGTAATATTTCCCAAAATTCAAAAAAATCTATTCCTTGAAAAATCGATAATCTACTTTCCTGAAAAAGTAAAATTATTCACTTTTCGGGAAAGTAGATAACCAACTTTCCGGAAAGTAGATATTTCCTGCATTTTTGCGATACAAATTTCCTGTTTTCTATGATAATCATTTTCGGGAAAGTTGTTTATCTAACTAACTCTTTTCGCGGAAAGTGATATTTCCTGTATTTTTATGATACAAATTTCCTGTTTCTATGATATCTATTTTCGGCAAATTTGTTATTCAACCAACTTTCCGGAAAGTAGATATTTCCCATTTTTATGACATAAAAAATTCTCCCCGTTTCTTTTATGATAATCTATTTTCGAAAGTTGTTTATCTAACCAACTTCGCGGAAAGTAGATATTTCCATTTTTTTATGATACAAATTTCCTGTTTTGCGATAATCTATTTTCGGCAAATTTGGTTATCTAACCAACTTTCCTTAAAAGTAGATATTTCCCATTTTTTATGATACAAATTTCCCGTTTTCTATGATAGTAATATTTTGTGTAAATTTGGTTATCTAACCAACTTCTCCGGAAAGTAGATATTTCCATTTTTGTGATACAAATTCTGTTTTCTATGATAATCTACCCTGCAAAATTAGGTAATATTTCCCCAAAATTCAAAAATCTATTCCCCGAAAAAAAAATCGATAATCTACTTCTCCTGAAAAGTAGAAAATCTATTCACTTTTTCGGGAAAGTAGATAACCAACTTTCCCGAAAGTAGATATTTCATTTTTATGATAAATTTCCCGTTTTCTATGATAATCTATTTCGAAAGTTGTTTATCTAACCAACTTTCGCGGAAAGTAGATATTTCTATTTTTTATGATAAATTTTATTTTTCTATGATATCTATTTTCGGCAAATTTCTGTTATCTAACCAATTTTCCCGGAAAGTAGATATTTCCCATTTTTTTATGATACAAATTTCCTGTTTTCTATGATATCTATTTTCGAAAAATTTGTTATTCATCCAACTTTCCTGGAAAGTAGATATTTCATTTTTGTGATATTAAATTTCGTTTCAGTGATAATCTACTCAAAATTAGGTATATTTCCTTAAAATTGAAAATCTATTCCCCCGAATGATAATCTACTTTCCCGAAAAGAATAGAAAATTTACCCATTTTCGGGAAAGTAGATAACCAACTTTCCTGGAAAGCAGATATTTCATTTTTTATGATACAAATTTCCCGTTTTCTATGATAATCTGTTTTCGAAAGTTGTTTATCTAACCAACTTTCGCGAAAGTAGATATTTCCATTTTATGATAAATTTCCTGTTTGCTATGATAATCATTTTCGGCAAATTTGGTTATCTAACCAACTTTCCCGGAAAGTAGATATTTCCCATTCTATGATACAAATTCTTGCTATGATAATCTATTTTCGAAAGTTGTTTATCTAACCAACTTTCCGGAAAGTAGATATTTCCAATTTTTATGATAAATTTCCTGTTTCTATGATCTATTTTGCAAATTGGTTATCTAACCAACTTTCCCGGTAGATATTTCCCATTTTTATGATACAAATTTCTTGCTTATGATAATCTATTTTCGAAAGTTGTTTATCTAACCAACTTTCGCGAAAGTAGATATTTCCATTTTTTATGATACAAATTTCCGTTTCTATGATACTATTTTCGGCAAATTTGTTATCTAACCAACTTTCCGAAAGTAGATATTTCCCATTTTTATGATACAAATTTCCTGTTTTCATGATAATCTATTTTCGGAAAATTTGTTATCTAACCAACTTCCCGGAAAGTAGATATTTCCATTTTTGTGATACAAATTTCCTGTTTTCTATGATAATCTACTTCGCAAAATTAGGCAATATTTCCAAAATTCGAAAAATTCATTCTCGAAAATCGATAATCTACTTTCCCGAAAAAGTAGAAAAATCTATTCACTTTTCGAAAGTAGATAAACCAACTTCTTCCCGGAAAGTAGATATTTCCATTTTTATGATACAAATTTCCTGTTTCTATGATAATCATTTTCGAAAGTTGTTTATCAACCAACTTTCGCGGAAAGTAGATATTTCCCATTTTTATGATACAAATTTCCTGCTTTATGATAATCTATTTCGCAAATTTGGTCTAACCAACTTTCCCGGAAAGTAGATATTTCCATTTTTATGATACAAATTTCCCGTTTCTATGATAATCTATTTTCGAAAGTTGTTTATCTAACCAACTTTCGCGGAAAGTAGATATTTCCCATTTATTATGATACAAATTTCCCGTTTTCTATGATATCTATTTTCGGCAAATTTGGTTATCTAACCAACTTTCCCGGAAAGTAGATATTTCCCATATTTTATGATACAAATTTCCTTTTTCTAAGATACAAAATATTTTCGAAAAATTTGGTTATCTAACCAAATCTCCCGGAAAGTAGATACCCAAACAAACCAAAAACACCCTCGCAAAATTAGGTAATATTTCCAAAATTCGAAAATCTATCTCCGAAATGATAATCTACTTTCCCCAAAAGTAGAAAATCTATCTACTTTTCGAAAGTAGATAACCAACTCCTTCGAAAGCAGATATTTCCATTTTACGATACAATTTCGTTTCTATGATAATCTATTTTCGGGAAAGTTGTTTATCTAACCAACTTTCGCGGAAAGTAGAGATTCTCATTTTTTATGATACAAATTTCCCATTTTCTATGATAATCTATTTTCGCAAATTTATTATCTAACCAACTTTCCCGGAAAGTAGATATTTCCATTTTTATGATACAATTTCCTGTTTTCTATGATAATCTATTTTCGGAAAATTTGGTTATCTAACTAACTTTCCCGGAAAGTAGATATTTCCTATTTTTGTGATACAAATTTCGTTTTCTATGATAATCTACTCAAATTAGGTAATATTTCCAAAATTCGAAAAATCTATTCCCCGAAAAAATCGATAATCTACTTTCCTGAAAAAGAAGAATTCATCTACTTTTCGGGAGTAGATAACCAACTTTCCCAAAAGTAGATATTTCCCATTTTTTATGATACAAATTTCCTGTTTTATGATATCTGTTTTCGGAAAGTTGTTTATCTAACCAACTTTCGCGAAAAGTAGATATTTCCTATTTTTTATGATACAAATTTCGTTTGTTATGATAATCTATTTTCGCAAATTTGCTATTCAACCAACTTTCCCGGAAAGTAGATATTTCCCATTTTTTATGATACAAATTTCCCGTTTTCTATGATAATCTATTTTCGGAAAGTTATTATCTAACCAACTTCGCGAAAGTAGATATTTCCCATTTTTTATGATACAAATTTCTGTTTTGTTTATTGGTCTATTTCGGCAAATTTGGTTATCTAACCAACTTTCCGGAAAGTAGATATTTCCCATTTTTATGATACAAATTTCCTGTTTCTATGATAATCTATTTTCGGGAAAGTTGTTTATCTAACCAACTTTCGCGGAAAGTAGATATTTCCCATTTTTATGATAAAATTTCTTCTATGATATCTATTTCGGCAAATTTGTTATCTAACCAACTTTCCGGAAAGTAGATATTTCCCATTCTTATGATACAAATTTCCGCTTTCTATGATAATCTATTTTCAAAATTGTTATCCAACCAACTTTCCCGGAAAGTAGATATTTCATTTTAAACAAACCAAACACCAAAACAACCAACCCAAAAAACCAATGTGATACAAATTCCCGTTTTCTATGATAATCTACTCCAAAATTAGGTAATATATCCAAAACCGAAAAATACATTCCCCAAAAAATACAAAACTACTTTCCCGAAACTAGAAAAACTATCAACTTCGTGAAAGTAGATAACCAACTTTCCCTGAAAGAAGATATTCACATTTTATGATACAAATTTCCTGTTTTCTATGATACTATTTCGAAAGTTGTTTATCAAACCAACTTTCAGAAAGTAGATATTTCCATTCTTTAAGATAAAAATTTCCTATGATATTTCGGGCAATGGTTATCTAACCAATTCGGAAAGTCATATTTCAATTTTATGATACAAATTTCCTATTTTTTATGATATCTATTTTCGGAAATTTGGTTATCTAACCAACTTTCTCGAAAGTAGATATTCACATTTTTATGATACAAATTTCCTGATTTCTATGATAATTACTTACCCAAAATTAGGTAATATTCCCTATCCATAACTAATTTCCCGAAATAAATTCAATCTACCAAACTATATAACCAACTTTCCAGAAAGCAGATATTCCATTTTTATGATACAAATTTCCTGTTTCTATGATATTCATTTTGGCAATTTGGTTATCTAACCAACTCTTGAAAGATATTTCCCATTTTTCAGATACAACTTCCTATTTCATGATAATCTACTTCCCAAAATTAGTAATATTTCTAGAAAATGAAAATCCACTCCCCAAAGTCGATAATTTAATTTCCCGAAAACTAGAAAAATTCATCTACTTTTCGAAACTAGACAACCAACTTCTATAAAGTAGATATTCTCCATTTTTATGATACAAATTCCTGTTTATGATAATCATTTTCGGGAAAGTTGGATCTAACTAACTTCGCGGAAAGTAGATATTTCCTATTCTTATGATACAATTTTCCTGCTTCTATGATATTCCATTTTCGCAAATTTGATCTAACCAACTTTCCCGAAAGTAGATATTTCCCATTTTTTATGATACAAATTTCTGTTTTATGATAATCCATTTCCCAAAATTAGGTAATATTTCCCGGAAAATACGAAAATCTACTTCCCCAAAAGTCGATAATACAATTTCGAAAATTAGAAAAATCTATCTACTAAACCAGATAACCCACTTCCCTGAAAGTAGATATTTCCATTTTTGATACAAATTTCCTGTTTATGATAATATTTCGAAAGTTATTATTCAACCAACTTTATGAAAGTAGATATTTCCCATTCTTTTATGATACAAATTTTTCTATGATATTCGACTTTTCGGCAAATTATTATCTAACTAACTTTTACAGAAAGTAGATATTTCCATTTTTTATGATACAATTCCCCTGTTTTATGATATCTATTTCGGCAAATTTGTTATCTAACCAACTTTCCCGGAAAGTATATTTCTACTTTTTATGATACAAATTTCTGTTTTATGATAATCTATTTGGCAAATTTGGTTATCTAACCAACTTTCTGAAAGTAGATATTTCCTATTTTAGATACAAATTCCTGTTTCTATGATAATCTACTTCAAAATTAGTAATATTTAAATTTAGGCAATCTACTTCCCCAAAGTCGATAATCTAATTCTAAAATTAAAATCTATCTACTTTCGGGAAACTAGATAACCAACTTTCCGCAGAAAGTAGATATTTCCATTTTTTATGATACAAATTTCGTTTTATGATAATTTATTTCGAAATGGTTATCTAACCAACTTTCCCTGAAAGAGATATTTCCATTTTTAAGATACAAATTTCCGTTTTCATGATAGCCCATTTTCGAAAGTTGGTTATCTAACCAACTTCGCAAAGTAGATATTTCCTATTCTTATGATACAAATTTCTTTCTATGATAATCTATTTTCGAAGTTATCTAACTAACTTTCCCGAAAGTAGATATTTCCCATTTTATGATACAAATTCCTGTTTCTATTAACCCAAATTGGTTATCTAACCAACTTTCCTGAAAGTAGATATTTCCATTTTTGTGAAACAAATTTCGTTTCTTATGATAATCACTTCCCAAAATTAGGTAACATTTCGCAAAAAAAATCTACTTCCCAAAAACCGATATCTAATTTCCCGAAAATTAGAACTTATCTCACTTTTCGGGAAAACTAGATAAACTAACTTCCTGAAAGTAGATATTTCCCATTTTTATGATACAAATTTCCCATTTTCTATGATAATCTACGGAAAGTTGGTTATCTAACCAACTTTCGCGAAAGTAGATATTTATCTTATGATAAAACCAGTTTATGATAATTCATTTTTCGCAAATTCTGTTATCTAACCAACTTTCCCGAAAGCAGATATTTCCATTTTTAGATACAAATTTCTGTTTATGATAATTTATTTTCGGCAAATTGGTTATCTAACCAATCCCCAAAGTAGATATTTCCCATTTTTTGTGATACAAATTCTGTTTCTATGATAACCTACTCCCAAAAATTAGGTAATATTTCGAAAATTCCCAAAGTCGATAATTCAATTTCCGAAAACCAGAAAATCCATCTACTTCGAAACTAGATAAACAACTTTCCGAAAGTAGATATTTCCCATTTTTTATGATACAAATTTCCCGTTTTATGATAATCTATTTTAGGCAACTTGTTTATCTAACTTTCCTGAAAGTAGATATTTCATTTTTGTGATACAAATTTCCTGCTTCTATGATAATCTACTTCCCAAATTAGGTTCCACAAAACACCCACCCCCAAACAAACAACACCCCAAAAAAAACACAAAAACTATATAACCAACTTTCCGAAAGTAGATATTTCCCCATTTTATGATACAAATTTCGTTTTATGATATCTATTTTTGTTGGTAATCTAACCAACTTTCCGGAAAGTAGATATTTCCCATTCTTATGATACAAATTCTCCCGCTAAACACCAAAACAACCAACCAAAAAACCCAAAAAACCTTTCTATGATACCCATTTTCGGAAAATTTGCATACTAACCAACTTTCCCGGAAAGCAGATATTTCCAATTTTTATGATACAAAATTTCCCGTTTTCTATGATATCTATTTTTAAAATTTGTAATCTAACCAACTTTCCCGGAAAGTAGATATTTCCCATTTTGTGATACAAATTTCTGCTTTCATGATAATCCACTCCCAAAATTAGTAATATTTCCAAAATACGAAAATCTATTCCCCTTAAAAAATCGATATCAACTTCCCGAAAATTAGAAAATTCACCTACTTTTCGGGAACCAGATAACCAAACTTTCCCTGAAAGTAGATATTTCCCATTTTTATGAAAAAATTTCCTGCTTCTATGATAATCTATTTCTGAAAGCTGTTTACCTAACCAACTTTCGCGGAAAAAGTAGATATTTCCCATCTTTATGAACAAATTTCCTGTCTTATGATAATATTTCACAAATTTGGTTATCTAAACCAACTTTCCGGAAAGTAGATACTTCCCATTTTTATGATACAAATTTCCTGTTCTCTATGATAATTTTTTCGGAAATTCTATAATCTAACCAACTTTCCCGAAAGCAGATATTTCCCATTTTTATGATACAAATTTCGGTTTTATGATAATCTATTTTCGGCAAATTTGGTTATCTAACCAACTTCCGGAAAGTAGATATTTCCCATTTTTTGTGATACAAATTTCCTGTTTCTATGATAATCTACTTCCCAAAATTAGGTAATATTTTCGAATATAAATCTACCTTCTAAAAGTCGATATCTAATTTCCTTGTGAAAAATCTATCTACTTTTCGGGAAACAGATAACCAACTTCCGTGAAAGTAGACATTTCGCATTTTTTATGATAAAATTTGTTTTCTATGATAATTTATTTTCGAAAGTTGGTTATTCTAACCAACTTTCGCGGAAAGTAGATATTTCCCATTCTTATGATACAAATTTCCTGCTTATGATATAATCTATTTTTCGGCAAAATTGGTTATCTTACCAACTTTCCCGGAAAGAGATATTTCCCATTTTTATGATACAAATTCTCCTGTTTCATGATAATTCATTGGCAATTTGGTTATCTAACCAACTTCCAGGAGTAGATATTTCCATTTTTGTGATACAAATTTCCCGTTTTCTATGATAATCTACTTCCCAAAATTAGGTAATATTTCGAAAATATGAAAATCTACTTCAAAAAGTCGATAATATAATTTCCCGAAAAATTAGAAAATCTATCTACTTTTCGGGAAACCAGATAACCAACTTTCCGTGAAAGTAGATATTTCTATTTTATGATACAAATTCCTGTTTTCTATGATAATCTATTTCGGAGTTGGTTATCTACCAACTTTCGCGGAAAGTAGATATTTCATCTTTTTATGATACAAATTTCCCTGCTATGATATTCTGCAATTTGTTATCCAACCACCGAAAGTAGATATTTCCCATTTTATGATACAAATTTCCTGTTTTATGATAATCTACGCAAATTTATATTCTAACCAACTTTCCGGAAAGTAGATATTTCCATTTTATGATACAAATTTCTGTTTCTATGATATTCTATTTTCGGCAAATTTGGTTATCTAACCAACTTTCCCGAGTATATTCTATTTTTATGATACAAATTTCCTGCTTTTTATGATAATCTATTTTCGGCAAATTTATATCTAACCAACTTTCTCGGAAAGTAGATATTTCCCATTTTTGTGATACAAATTTCCTGCTCTATGATAATCTACTTCCCAAAAA
>NW_024757825.1:0-10040 GCF_018991925.1 Homarus americanus | reverse complement strand
GCTAGTGCTTTAACTAACACAACGAAAATGGCAACAGGTGGTTGTCCTACCCCACAGACTTCATCGGTCTATCAAACTGAAAAAATACTTCCAAATAACATCAAGGTACAAGAGTTTACTGCAGAAGATACAGATTATAATACCTTAACATTTTTGTGTAAGTGCGAAGATGTAATGCGAAACAATAATGTTACTTACGATGGGGATAAAATCTCTTTCATCCGTAGCAACGTCAAAACTGGTAGTCGGGCAGATAGAATGATGTACGCTTCAGCCTTTGATGAGGCAATAGATGACTATCCAACGTTTAGGAAACAATTCGAGACCTTTTTCGGGTCAGGAACAAAAGGAGGTGCGCTTACTTGGATTTTGAAGATGGCAGAGCGTACAAGTAACAGTATGTTTGCTCACGACGCACTAGAAGCACAGGCTTTAGCCGGACACACTATGATGGATCTCAAAACTTACATGACATCCTCAAATTGGTTTGATGACGAAGGAAAAATAACTAAGTAAAATTTCTACAAGATCATTGAGTTCCTACAGTTTATCATGGTGCTACACGAAACTACACGCAAGGCAGCCAGAAAGAAGGAATATAAACTAGGGACTCAGCTTGTAGACTACGTAGAGAAAATTTCTGATCCGATGGAAAATACTCCAACGGCTCTGTCAGTAGCACCCGCAACCAGTTCTAAGGAACAACCACAAACTACCACTGGAACCAAACCCATAAAGGTACCTTTTTGCAAAATTTGCAAAGGTAAGGGACATGCCGCAGAAAAATGTTGGTTTGGAGGAAAAAGGACAAAAACCCATCTGGCCTGCGGCAAAATCAAGGGAAAGGATCCTCCCTGGACTTTAAAAATCCAGAGTATCTTACTAAACCAAAAAGTCTAAAAGGACAAAACACAGAAAATAAAATGCCTATAAACACTAAGGGCACTCCGAATAAATGGTGTGTACTATCTGAGTCACCATACCACAATACAGAAGATTGCAAGAATCTACAGCGCCTGAAGCAAGAGCTTGCAAACCAACGGGAGAAACGTGGTCAGCCTTCAGGGGAAGATGCATGCATCCAGCAAGAAACAACGCTTCCATCACCGGATCACTAATTGCTGCGTTAAACAAAGTGGAGGTGTTGACTGTACCAGCGAGGATAGGTAACAATCAGTTGTCCCTAGACATAGATACGGGAGCCTGTGCCAATGTTATCTCATTACCGTCGTTCAATGAACTCGAGCGACGATATCCTCCAAATAAGTGGCCAATAAGAGCTACAGACATTCCTCTGCCTGGTGTGTCAAGAATCCAATTAGACATAGCGAGGGTGGCAACACTGCCAATCCGTTTTTCTAGGTCCAGTAAAGCTTTTCTGGCGGATTTCTACATAGTAAAGGCATTCTCTTTGCCAGCGGATGGGTTAATCTGTCTTTCTACACTAAAGCAGAAACAACATTAACGTTCAGCCAAGAAATCACACCATAACGCATAACTGTAAAACTTACTACACAATGCAAACTTCACATCCATTGCTTACCTCAGGTGTTGGTGTAATAACTGCCTCGACAGGCGCGGGGAGTCTATCGCACAGAAGCAATTAGTTACCTTTTCACTCCCTGAAACTCCACCTAGTAGCTAAAGGATATTCAGGATGAAAGCGTCAAGAACTGGATTTTAACACTTGCTTTGTTAACTGGTGTACAACGGTTACATAGCCAGGAACTAACTAGAATCAGAGAACGATTGCCATATGTGAGTGAAGGAACAGATGTTGTGTGTTTGAGTGAAAGTGTAAGAGTGGAAGGCTTGTCACTTGAGTCTACCTTAAGAACAGTCAGATCAGGCAGTCTCACAGATGTCTTCGTTCTCAATAGAACTGGGGGACCTATAACTTTAAGATAGGGATTTTATTTAGAAAATTTCCTTATTTACAACAAAGCCATCATCACGGAACCAATATAATTACCAATTTGTAGTGTAACACAAAGAGGAATTGACCGACAAACCACGTATTGTAGATACAGTCGAGTTAATAGCGCCACACTTGAAAGTGGTCGATCATCCTCAAGGCAAACGTGATCATTTAGAATTACTAGCCTATTTCAAGGAAATCTTAGCATTACCTGGAGAACACCTAGGTAAAACAACGTTGACAAACCATCACATTCCACTCAAGCCAGACACTCACCCGATCTACATACCTGTATATCGGCTACCCCACAGTCGAAGAAATGGTACAAGAAATGGTGGAGCAAAAGGAAATCCAACCTTCATCATCACCATGCAACTCACCTCTATTCCTAGTTCCCAAGAACGATGGTGGATAGAGACCATTCATAGATTTTCGAGGAGTCAAACAAGCAGCTGTAACGGACAGGTTGCCAATGTCTGTCCTAACTGACTTATTACAGTCTCTTGGGAAAGACAGCGTCGCTTTCAGTAACCTAGATTTACTTAGCAGGTACGGGCAAATTCCCTTACACAAGGAATCCCGTGGGGTAACTGCGTTCAGTACACCAATGGGATATTTCAAATTCTTACGAATGCCATTTGGTTTGAGGAATGCGCCCCTAACATTCCAAAGAATGATAAATACCTTGTTTGCTGGAATGATTGGTAAAAGTCTATGCCCATCTAGGTGATCTTATCATAGTAAGTAAACATTTACAAAGCCATTTAAAAAACTACGAGAAGTCTTCACAAAGCTACAAATAGCTGGATTGAAAGTGAAACTTTCCAAATATGAATTTCTTAAATCCAGAATCCAATTTCTCGGACACGTAGTGGATGGCAACGGTATACACACAGAAGATTGTAAGGTAAAGGCGGTGAAGCAGTCCCCTTGTCCCAAGAATACACATCAACTTCGAAGTTTCCTGGGACTATCAGGATACTACCGTTCTTCCATTGAAAGTGATACCAAGTTAGCCTCACCTCTCACTAAACTCCTCAAAAAGAACGTAGAGTATAAGTGGAACAAAGAACAGGAGGACAGTTTTAATGCCCTTAGGAGCGCCTTAACGAACGCTTCTGTATTAACCTTTCCGGACTATACCAAACCATTTACTATGTGCACCGATGCCTCCGGCTCAGGGCGAGCAGGTGGCCAACCTTTTGTGTGATGTGATCTACTTTTTCCACAGTTACCCTGACGCGATCTACCAGCCTAATATTCACCCATTGCCATAAAATACGCAGATTCGTAGAGAGAGAGAGAGAGAGAGAGAGAGAGAGAGAGAGAGAGAGAGAGAGAGAGAGAGAGAGAGAGAGAGAGAGAGAGAGAGAGAATAAACAAATAATATTTTTCAACAATTGTTATGATATAATGTTAACATGACAAAGTCATAAGCTTACTTTACTAATGAGATTATTAGCACTGCACGTTGTCTGCCAGCTTTGTGTAATTAGGACTGTAGGCGGTGACTGCTAGCCTCAGGCAAGCATCCAGGTGTTCATCTGACATTGTTGATCGGTATTTGGATTTGATGTGTTTCATGTGTGAAAATGTTGATTCACAAAGGTAGGTGATCCAAAAAATGCTGTGAGGTACATGGCACATTTTCTGACATTGGGATATTTTTCTTCACTGAGAAGGTTCCCTGGATTTGATCTGAATATAATTTTTAAGCTTCAGAAGCTCATTTTCGACTTTAGATATGTCCATGTTAAATACTGATGCCATTCTAGATGCAATATCTTCAACATTTGTGATTTTACCAAATGGAAAACACATATATGTTGCAATAGGTTCTATTGTTGCTATATCTTGAAACCGTCTGTCAAAATATGAGGCAAGGTTTTGCACGTGTTCAATATATCGAGCACTGTCAAACTGGTCACAGTCTTTTCCTTGGTTTTCTAGTTCAGACATCATGTTTCTGAAGTTTCGTAGTTGATGTTGATGCAGCTGCGAAGACAGTAGTTTTAGTTTCTGCTTGAAAGCAGCCACAGGACTAATTATGTCAACTATAGTTTTATCTTTCCCTTGCAGATCTAAGTTTAGTTTATTCAGCATAGCAGCTATGTCAACTAAAAAAGCTAAATCTAACAGCCACACTTTTTTGTGATCAAAAGGACAATCTTTTGAGGCCAAAAAAGAAGTTAGGAAACATATCATCACTCCTGCACAGGGCAATGAACCCACTGATTCGGCCAGCCATTGTAGGTGTTCCATCAGTTATTATAGATACGAGCTAACTCACTGGCAACTGTGTACTGTTAACAAAATCACTGAAAGTCTGAAATAGGTCTTCATCCCGAGTTTTTCCTTTTAATGGTAGAATTTTCGGCAGTTCCTCTTTGGTACTCATATCTTAAAACAGCATTTTCATGAAAAAACATAATTGTGATGTATCGACCACATCAGTAGACTCGTCAAATTGTAATGAAAAGAACACACACTCACGTATGTCTTTATTTAGTTGTTCACACAAATCCTCAGCCATGAATTCACAGCGCCTCATGACAGTGTTTCTTGATAACTGAACATCCTTAATAGAAAACAGTATTTCAGACTTATTTTTGAAATTTTCAAACAACGAATATGCTGCTTCTAAAAAGGCCTCTTTGAATATTTCTCCATCTTGAAATGTTTTTTATTTTTATGCTTTGTAAGTACTCGACTCACTCTGAATGATGCAATGGTTGCTACCCTTGATTTTAAGCTCGCTTCTATAAAAAGAGTTTGTTGTGCAGTAAGCTGTGATTTCAGTTCATGAACTTTCCTCTTTCATAGCTCATTTTTGGGTGGGAAATCATTATCATACTTCTTGTGAAAACTTTTGAAATGCCTTTCAGGATTTTCTTTCTTAGCTAGAGCTGGAGACGCATGGCAGATCAAGCACAGACACTTCAAATTATTTATGGTAAAAAAATAGTCTTCTTCCCATTCATTGTGAAAATGGTAAATTTGGGTATTTTTAGTACTTGGTCCAGATCTCATTTTTGGTTCAGTTGATGGCCAATAACCTATATTTGGAAAAGATGAAGTCGTACGTGAATACGAGAATTACTTTTTCCATGACTTTTCTTACATGAATATGAGAATTACTAACGTAACAGCGTAACGTTCTTAACTTTTTTTTATTAGCAATTGTCATCGGCTAGAGTGGACACTTCTGTCTACTCTAGGGTTGCGGCGAGAACTGTCGCTAAGCTAAAAAGTCTGTAATTCTTGTAATCATCCTTGACTTTTCCATAACAAGAGACAGCACCTCACACTTCCAAGTATTGCAGATGACTGAAAATCACTGCATTGTTGGTGACAAGTGTGTAGGCTCGCTGGGCAAGGTTGCCAAATATGATTCTCTCTCTCTTTACTTTTGACAAGACTCCTCAATATAGAGTCGACTTTTTCATTACCAAATTCATTAATACAAGGTTTAACGTGTATTTGTATACTTATAAAAGCAAATACCTGCCTAGTTTTAGCCTACAACTGATGACAACTTGCTGATCAGTTTCCTCTCCAGGAACCAGCCAGCACCGGCCCGTATGAACGCGAACACTTCCTATCAGGTTCCGCCACACACAGCATGGCACAGTCGATTTTTTTTATGTATCGCTCTGATGTGTCCATAATGATAATCTATTCCCAGAAAAAAATCTAAACAAATATAATATTCCAGTGATTATGAGTAAAATTTGAAGAGGATTTTTGTACGGCAGCTTAAGAAGGATGGATCATTAAGTTTAACTTTGCCATGCGATCCACTAGAGAAGATCTTGCGATCGACCAGTCGATCGCGATCGACAGGTTGGCCACCCCTGGGCTAGGGGCTGTGCCCATGAAAGCAGATCATCGAGGGAAGTGGCGTGTAATAGCATACGCCAGTCGCACCCACAGCGATGCAGAAACACGTTATTCAGCTACTCACGTGGAAGCATTAGCTGTAGTGTTGGCTCTCAAGTATTTTCCGGATTTCATTTTTGGATATCCGATCACAATCCACACAGATCATGTAGCCGTAACAGAACTATTTCATGGGGAGAACTTATCAGGGCGTCGAACGCTCTGGTATCTGACCATTCAGGAGTTCGCACCCAACTGCAAGTATTTGCCCGGGTCGTGCGAACATGGTAGCTGATTCGTTATCCAGACACATAGCTCCTGTCACGTCACTTCCCACTTTCACCCTGTCACAGTTAAGGGCGGAACAACTACAGGATTCACTGTGGTCCAAGGTAATCTATGCCTTAGAATCAGGAGATGAGGTAAATTTGCCAAAACTATCTCTACCACTCTCACAGCTTGAACCACGGCACAACATACTGTATCGCTCTGTGAAAACACAGCAAGAGTCAATCTCTCAAATTATTATTCCTACATCACAAAAGGAAAACATCCTCACCCTCTTCTATGATGCACCCCAAGCTGGGCATCCAGGGCGAGACAGATGTCTAACAGAAATTAGACGAAAATATTATTGGATAACTATGTGGACCGACATCGGGCATCACATCTTGTGCAAAACACAAGGGAACAACGATGGATGCAGCTCCAATCTTAGAATACTTCCAAAAAGCCATCAAGCCTCTCATTACATACTTGTGTGCATTGAACACTTCTCCAAATTTGTGGTACTAGCACCATTGCAGAATAAGTCTGCCGAAGCAGTGCCTCATGCATTAGGCAGTCATCTCATCTGTCATTTTTCTACATTTAGAGTGATACTTTCAGATAACAGGGCAGAATTTGAGAATCAATTCTTCACAGCAATATGTCAACAATACGACATCACACAAACCTTCACAACCGCCTACCATCCATCCTCAAATCGTAAAATTCTTGAGATTCTCCGACATGTGATGAATCCGATGCACAGTTCCTGGGAGGACTGGCTTCCACAAGTAGCAGCATCCATCAATGGATCTTTAAATAGCTTTACAGGCAAATCCCCATACAACATAATTTATGGTACCGCTAAACGCTTGCCCTATGATCAACTAGCAGAAACCCCACAACCTGTGTACAACGTGGATGACTATGCCAAGAAGCAAATCAATGTTTTCACAAGCATCCATGGAAAAGTACGAAAACATTTGGCAGCCTCACGTGCTGAAATGATCTGCAAGCAACATAAAAACGCTGAGCCTGTAAGTCTAGAAATAGGAGATGCAGTAATGATAAAAGCGGTGGAACGCATATCAAAACTTTCGCTTAAATTCACAGGTCCATACCTAATTAAAGCGAAAGAACATGGAAACAAATTCCATATAGTTGAGCCAACGACAAACGTCACAGGCATATTACATATAGATAGAAAGAAAAAAGTCAGCAGAAACTTAGTAGGAACCTCGCTCCATTCAGGCATGGCGTGGATATCGCTACTCCTGTTGGCATGGAGCGCAGTGACAACAGCCGCATCCCCAGCTGACATCATCAAACCCGGAACCTTAGTTGCCCCACTGTTCAAAGTACTTGTAGTGGAAGACGTTGTAGCTGTCAAGTACGAGCTTCATGGTTTAATGCGCATGCCTTTGCACCTAAGGTCAATAGCTGTCCGCATTGAAACAGCTATGCACACCCGGCAAGACTCTCAAACAACAGTCTACCATCTCTACAACACTCCGTCAGACCATCTCACTTCAGAACAACCGTATGAATAGTCTACTAAAGCGCGTAAGCCACTTCGAGGGAAAGCTACCTACGTCTTCTGAAGACATTGTGAAGAATGTACATTCTCATCGGCGTCAAAAACGTGGTTTATTTAATTTTTAGTATGGCAACCGCCGAAGATGTAGCTAAACTAGGGAAACGAATGAATGCAGTTTCAGAAGCGTTTATGAAACAGAATAGGGCCATTGCACAGTCCTACAAGGCAGTACAAACTCTGAACTATAAAATTAATGGTATTGTTGATGAAACTATTCGACTAACACGTATTGTCCAGGGATTCACACGGTCAATGCCTACACTAGTTGATTTAGTGAATGCAGGTTTAGGTCGTGTAGAAGCACAGTTGTTGCTGGTTGGCCAACTTATTGCCTCTTTACATATAGCAGAAACTGACTATCATCTAACTCCTATCTTTCAGGAGCATGATGTGGAATATTATTACCCCATATTGGAGGCATCCTTAACGCATTCCACTAAATCCACAAAATAAGTTTAATGCATGGCATTTGGAACCATTTCCAGTGAAGGCGAATGATGATCTTTTAGTTCTTAACAGAGAAACTGAACTAATAGTGGTTTCAGAAGATTTTTCGTTTGTTGCTGTGAATAATCATGAAGACCTAAATCATTGTAAGTTAGCATGCTTACACTTACATGTATGTCCCGCCTATGCTTTCGCTTTCACCCGGGCTGCTAAAGCTACTTGTGAGCTAGCTATTATACAAACTAATGCTCCTACAGCTCTGCAGTAATGTGAATACACTCCAATACCTCATAGATTAGTGTTTCTTGTGCTTGTCAGTAATGTGCAATATTATTATTTTCCAAACCAAACCAAACCAGTGTAAAACTCATATGTCAGGGTGTAGGTAAAAATTTAGTAGTAAAAGGTTATCATATAGCACCAGATTATTGTGAGCTCAGTAGTAATGCAATCAAAACCTTACCTACTCGCTATCATCTTGCATTTGTATCAAACATTACTTCTGAACCAGTACCCATACCATTTTTACTGAATATTACTTTCAGCAGCCTTCACATTGTCTCTCATAAGTTTAAATTTCTGTCTAACATTTAAGAAACACAGTTTCCTGCATTATAGGATTCTCTTTCTGTTTATTTATCTTCCGGAGTAATCCTACCTGGTTTCATCAGGAAAATGTCCTTAAGGTACACAATAGTTTCCAGGAAAACTCTCGAAAGGGCATTGAAAGAGCATGTGCAAGTTGCAACAATTTAGCTAAAGTACACTTTATTATAACATGGTAAGGTATACCTAGGGTTTAAACCGTGAGGACTCGATTAGAGGTGGCCGAGTGATATAACTGCACCTTTACTTTATATAAATACAAACCTAAATGAATAACACTAACTTATTCATCAAGTTATTAAAAAAATGAGTCAACCTGTTGTTGACGACAACAGACGGCTGAGCTTGTAACAATCTCAGAGGTCGAGCACAGGTCAGCTGATTAACCAAACAGCTGGCTCGCTCCCACACTTTGCTCTCAGACAGAGAGGCAGTAGATCCTTACCACTTTAACAGGGAAGAGACATGTAACTCAAGTGTTATCTCAAAGTATATTCACAAGACGTCCCTAGAGAGAATTCATAATTTATTCTCTCGGATTATATCTGTGTATATAGCTGCTTCTACAATAAACCAGAGAAAACAGGAATAAGTGTTTACATCAAAACCAGCTACTTAAAGAGTTCCAGAATGTGATACCAAAACAGCTATCACAGGTCGATTTGGCATTTTTTCTCTTGTCTTCCCAACGAACTCGGAGGATGGAACGTAGACTACATTGGTGAAAGTTTTCGAGTGCCTTGAGGTGCCTCCTTTATGTGACCCATGTCTTGCTTCCATATAGTATGGTGGGGAAGACCACTGCTCGATATACAGTACATACAACTTTGTAGATAATTTCAGCTTCCTACAGCTGTGGACAAGGGTATGGAGTCTGCCAAAGGCTCGAGTTTTACATCTGAGCCGATGTTGAATCTCCTCACCGATGTCCGCAGTAGTGGACAGGTGGAAGCTAAGATACTGAAAGCTGGTAACATTAGAGAGGGTAGTACCGTTAAGCTGGATGGATTTTGGAGGTGTGGCTGAACCAGGGGCAGGCTGAAAGAGAATCCGAGTCTTTCGTACATTCATCTCAAGGCCGAAGTGTGCAGAAGCTTCTGCATAGGTGTTCAGGATCTCCTGTAGGTTGCGTTCAGTGTGAGCGACCAGGGTGAGGTCGTCTGCATACTAAAGTTCAGTAATGGAAACAGCCGACACCTTTGTTTCTGCCTGGAGTCGTCTTATATTGAAAAGACCTTTCATCCGGTACTGGATATACACCCCACCGGCTAAATTGGCACTGGCACGAGTAAGGAAGGCAGCCAAGAAAATGAAAAAGAGAGTACA
>NW_024757824.1:0-67578 GCF_018991925.1 Homarus americanus | reverse complement strand
ACTGGGAGTGTGGAGAAGTAAAATTGGGGAGTGTCGGAGGTGTCTTGGAGTGTCGGAGGTGTACCTGGCAGTGTCAGCGGTGTACCTGGGAGGTCAGAGGCATCAGGGAATGCCAGTGGAGTACCTGTGAGTGTTCAAAGGTGTACCTGGGAGGTTCAGGTGTACCTGGGAGGTCAGAGGTGTACCTGGGAGGCCAAAGGTACCTGGAGTGTCATCGGTGGGCCTGGGAGGTTAGGAGGCACCTGGGAGTGTCGGAGGTACCTCGGAGGAGAAGGTACCTGGAGCGGGGAGGTGTTCCTGGGAGGCCGGAGGTGCACTGGCAGTGTCACCGGTGCAACGGGAGGTCAGAGGTACCACGGAATGTCAGTGAAGTAACTGGGAGTGTCAACGGTGTACCTGGGAGGCCAGAGGTGTACTCAGTGTCAGTGGAGTGCCTGGGAGTGTCAGGAGGTGTACCTGGAGTGTCAGAGGTGCACTTGGGAGTGCCAGGAGGTGCACCTTGAGTGTCTGAGGTGTACCTGGGATTGGTCTGAGGCACCAGTGTCTGAGGTGTACCTGGCAGTGTCTGAGGTGTACCTGGTGGCAAAGTGTGTACCTGGGGAGGCTCGGGGCGGTGTACCTGGGAGTGTTAGAGGTGTATGAGGGAGTGACAGAGAGCACGAAGTGTCAGGAGGTGTACCCAGGAGTGTGGAGAAGTACCTGGGAGTGTCTAAAATTTGAGAGCGTCAGAGGTGTACCTGGGAGTGCTCAGGGTGTACCAGGGAGTGTCAAAGGTGTATCTTGGGAGTGTCGGACGTACCTGGGAGTGTCAGGAGGTAAACAGAAATGTCAGTGAGTACCTGGCAGTGTCAAAGGTGTACCTGGGAGGTCAGAGGTGATCCTGGGAGTCTCAGACGCAAAAAAAAAAAAAAAAAAAAAGAAATTCTGGATTGTCAGAGGTGTACCTGGGAGTGGCCGAGGTGTACCTGGGAGTGTCAGGAGGCATACCTGGGAGTGTCAGAGGTGTACCTTGGGAGTGTCAGGAGGTGTACCTGGAGGTCAGAGGTGCACCCTGGAGTGTCAGGGGAAGGCACCTGGGAGGTCAGGAGGTGTACCTGGGAGGCCGGAGGTGTACCTGGGAGTGTGAGAAGGGGTACCTGTGAGTGTCGGAGGTGTTCCTGGGAGGTCGGAGGTGTACTCCAGCTCAGCGGTGTACCTGGGAGGTCAGTTGTGTACTACTTTGAATGTCAGTGGAGTACCTGGGAGGTCAGGGGAGGTGCACCTGGGAGTGTCAGAGGTGTACCTGAGTGTCAGGAGGTGTACCTGGGGGTAGTGTCAGAGGTGTACCTGGGAGTGCCAGAGGTGTACCTGGGAGGCGTCAGAGGCATACCTGGGAGTGTCAGAGGTGTACCTGGGGAGTGTCAGGAGGTGTACCTGGGAGTGTCAGGAGGTGTACCCTGAGTGTCAGAAGGTACCTGGAGGTCAGGAGGTGTACCCAGAATGTCGGAGGTGCACCTGGGAGGTAAGAAGGTACCTGGAGTGTCGGAGGTACCTGGGAGTGTCGGAGGTGTACCTGGGAGTGTCAGAGGTGCACTTGGGAGTGCTGGAGGCACCTTGGAGTGCTCAGAGGTGTACCTGGGAGGTCTGAGGTGTGCCAAGGAGTGGGTCAGTGAGCACCTGGGTATGTTAGGAGGTGCATCAGGGGAGTGACAGAGGAGCACCCAGAGTGTCAGGAGGCACCTGGCAGTGTCTGGAGGTGCACCTGGCAGTGTCTGAGGTGTACCCAAGCAGTGTCAGCGGTGTACCTGGGAGTGTCAGCGGTGTACCTGGGAGAAAGAGACGTGTATCAGGGGAGTGACAGATGAGCACCTAGAAGTGTCAGAGGTGTACCCAGGAGTGTGAGAAGGTACCTGGGAGTGTCGGAGGTGTTCCTGAGCAAATGGAGGCACCTGGCAGTGTCAGCGGTGTACCTGGGAGGTCAGGAGGTACCTCAGGAATGCCACAGTGAGCACCATGAGTGTTCAAAGGTACCTGGGAGTGTCTGGAGGTGTTCCTGGGAGTGTCAGAGGTGTACCTGGGAGTGCTCAGAGGTGTACTTGGGAGTGTCGAAGGTACCTGGAGAAAGTGTTTGGAGTGTCTGTGGTGTACCCAGAGTGTCAGAGGGGTACCTGAGAGTGTCGGAGATGTACCTGGAGGCTGGGGAGGTGCACCTGGGAGTGTCGGAGGTAACTGGGAGTGTAAGAGGTGTACCTGGGAGTGTCGGAGGTGCACCTGGGAGTGTCGGAGGTGCACCTGGGAGGTCAGGAGGTGTACTTGGGAGTGCCAGAGGTGTAGTTGGGAGTGTCAGAGGTGTACCTGGGAGCAACAGAGGTACCTGAGTGTCGGAGGTACCTTGGGAGTGTCAGAGGTGTACCTGGGGAATGTTTGGAGGTGTACCTGGAGTGTAAGAAGTGGTACCTGGGGAGTGTCGGAGGTGTACCTGGGAGTGTGGGAGGCATCTGGGAGTGTCAGAGGCACTTGAGTGCTCAAGGTGCAGCACCTGAGTGTCAGAGGTACCTGGGAGTGTCTGAGGGGCCTGGGAGGTCAGAAGTGCACTTGGGAGTGTCAGAGGTGCACCTTGGAGTGTCTGAGGTACCTTGGAGTGTCTTGAGGTGTACCTGGCAGTGTCTCGAGGTGTACCTGGCAGTGTCAGCGGTGTACTTGGGAGGTCAGCGGAAACCTGGGAGTTTAGAGGTGTTAGAGATGTATCAGGGAGTGACAGATGAGTACCTAGAAGTGTCAGAGGTGTACCTAGGAGTGTGAGAAGTGTACCTGGGAGTGTCTGGGGTGTACCTGGGAGTTTCAAAGGGGTACCTGGGAGTGGCAGGGGTGTACCAGGGAGTGTCAGTTGAGTACCTGGGAGTGTCAGAGGTGTACCTGGGAGTGTCAGAGCTGTACCTGGGAGTGTCAGAGGTGTATCTGGGAGAGTCGGACATGTACCTGGGAGTGTCAGAGGTGTACCATGGAATGTCAGTGGAGTACCTGGCAGTGTCAGAGGTGTACCTGGGAGTGTCAGAGGTATACCTGGGAGTGTCAGAGGTTTATCTGGGAGTGTCAGATGTGTACCTGGGAGTGTCAGAGGTGTACCCTGGAGTGTCAGAGGTGTACCTGGGAGTGTCAGAGGTGTACCTGGGATTGTCGGAGGTGTACCTGGGAGTTTGAGAAGTGTACCTGGGAGTGTCGGAGGTGTTCCTGGGAGTGTCGGAGGTGCACCTGGCAGTGTCAGCGGTGTACCTGGGAGTGTCAGAGGTGTACCACGGAATGTAAGTGGAGTACCAGGGAGTGTTAGAGAGTACCTGGGAGTGTCAGAGGTGTACCTGGGAGTGAGGGTACCTGGGAGTGTCAGAAGTGTGCCTGGGAGTGTCAGAGGGTGCCTCAGTGTCAGAGGTGCACTTGGGGAGTGTAAGAGGTGCACCTTGGAGTGTCTGAGGTGTACCTGGGATTGTCTGAGGTGTACCTGGCAGTGTCTGAGGTATACCTGGCAGTGTCTGAGGTGTACCTGGCAGTGTCAGCGGTGTACCTGGGAGTGTCAGCGGTGTACCTTGGGAGTGTTAGAGGTGTATCAGGGAGTGACAGAGGAGTACCTAGAAGTGTCAGAGGTGTACCTAGGAGTGTGAGAAGTGTACCTGGGAGTGTCTAGGGTGTACCTGGGAGTGTCAGAGGTGTATCTGGGAGTGTCAGGGGTGTACCAGGGAGTGTCAGTGGTGTATCTGGGAGTGTCGGACGTGTACCTGGGAGTGTCAGAGGTGTACCAGGGAATGTCAGTGGAGTACCTGGCAGTGTCAAAGGTGTACCTGGGAGTGTCAGAGGTGATCCTGGGAGTGTCAGAGGTGTTCCCTGGAATGTCAGAGGTGTACCTGGGAGTGTCAGAGGTGTACCTGGGAGTGTCAGAGGTATACCTGGGAGTGTCAGAGGTGTACCTGGGAGTGTCAGAGGTGTACCCTGGAGTGTCAGAGGTGTACCTGGGAGTGTCAGAGGTGTACCTGGGAGTGTCGGAGGTGTACCTGGGAGTGTGAGAAGTGTACCTTGGAGTGTCGGAGGTGTTCCTGGGAGTTTCGGAGGTGTACCTGGCAGTTTCAGCGGTGTACCTGGGAGTGTCAAAGGTGTACCACGGAATGTCAGTGGAGTACCTGGGAGTGTCAGAGGTGTACCTCGGAGTGTCAGAGGTGTACCTCGGAGTGTCAGAGGTGTACCTAGTAGTGTCAGAGGTGTCCCTGGGAGTGTCAGAGTTGTATCTGGGAGTGTCGGAGGTGCACCTGGGAGTGTGAGAACTGTACCTGAGAGTGTCTGAGGTGTACCTGGCATTGTCAGCGGTGTACCTGAGAGTGTCGGAGGTGTACCTAGGTGTGTCAGAGGTGTACCTGGGAGTGTCGGAGGTGTACCTGGGAGTGTGAGAAGTGTTCCTGGGAGTGACGGAGGTGTTCCTGGGAGTGTCGGAGGTGTACCTGGCAGTGTCAGCGGTGTACCTGGGAGTGTCAGAGGTGTACCAGGGAATGCCAGTGGAGTACCTGCGAGTGTCAAAGGTGTACCTGGGAGTGTGAGAGGTGTACCTGGGAGTGTAAGAAGTGTACCTGGGAGTGTAAGAAGTGTACCTGGGAGTGTCGGAGGTGTACCTGGGAGTGTCGGAGGTGTACCTGGCAGTGTCAGAGATGTACCTGGGAGTGTCTTTGAGGTGTACCTGGGAGTGTCAGAGGTGTGCCTGGGAGTGTCAGAGGTGCACTTGGGAGTGTCAGAGATGCACCTTGGAGTGACTGAGGTGTACCTGGGAGCGTCTGAGGTGTACCTGGCAGTGTCAAGTGCTTGGGGTGTCAGAGGTGCACCTTGGGTGTCTGGTGTGCCTGGGGTGTCTGGGGTGTACCTACTGGTGTCTGGGGTGTACCTGGCAGTGTCAGCGGTGTGCCTGGGGTGTCAGCGGTGTACCTGGGAGTGTTAGAGATGCATCAGGGGTGACAGATGAGTACCTAGAAGTGTCAGAGGTGTACCTAGGGTGTGAGAAGTGTACCGGAGTGTCTGGGGTGTACCTGGGAGTTTCAAGGGGTACCTGGGTGGCAGGGGTATACCAGGGGTGTCAGTGGAGTACCTGGGAGTGTCAGAGGTGTACCTGGGGTGTCAGACCTGCCTGGGAGTGTCAGGTGTATCTGGGAGTGTCGGACGTGTACCTGAGTGTCAGAGGTGTTCCAGGAATGTCAGTGGAGTACCTGGCAGTGTCAGAGGTGTACCTGGGGTGTCAGAGGTATACCTGGGAGTGTCAGGAGTGGACCTGGGGTGTCAGAGGTGTGCCCTGGAGTGTCAGAGGTGTACCCTGGAGTGTCAGCAGTGTACCTGGGAGTGTCAGAGGTGTACCTGGGAGTGTCGAAGGTGTGCCTGGGGTGTGAGAAGTGTACCTGGGGAGTGTGAAGTGATCCTGGGGTGTGCGTGGTGTGCCTGGGAGTGTCAGAGGTGTACCTGAGAGTGTCGGAGATGTACCTGGGAGTGTCAGAGGTGTACCTGGGAGTGTCGGAGGTGTACCTGGGGTGTAGAAGTGTACCTGGGAGTGTCGGAGGTGTGCCTGGGGTGTCGGAGGTGTGCCTGGGAGTGTCAGAGGTGTCTGGGGTGGGGGTGTACCTGGGAGTGTCAGAGGTATACCTGGGGTGTCAGAGGTGTACCTGAGGTGTCGGAGGTGTACCTGGGAGTGTCAGAGGTGTACCCGGGGTGGCGGAGGTGTGCCTGGGGTGTAGAGTGTACCTGGGGTGTCAGGTGTGCCTGGGGTGTCAGGTGTACCTGGCAGTGTCAGAGGTGTACCTGGGAGTGTCAGGGGTGTACCAGGGAGTGTCAGTGGAGTACCTGGGAGTGTCAGAGGTGTACCTGGGAGTGTCAGAGGTGTGCCTGGGAGTGTCAGAGGTGCACTTGGGAGTGTCTGAGGTGTACCTGGCAGTGTCTGAGGTGTACCTGGCAGTGTCAGAGGTGTACCTGGGAGTGTCAGCGGTGTACCTGGGAGTGTTAGAGGTGTATCAGGGAGTGACAGATGAGTACCTAGAAGTGTCAGAGGTGTACCTAGGAGTGTGAGAAGTGTACCTGGGAGTGTCTAGGGTGTACCTGGGAGTTTCAAAGGGTACCTGGAGTGGCGGTGGAGTACCTGGGAGGTCGGAGGTGTACCTGGGAGGTCAGAGATGTACCTGGGAGTGTCAGAGGTGTATCTGGGAGTGTTGGACGTGTACCTGGGAGTGTCAGAGGTGTACCTGGAATGTCAGTGGAATACCTGGCAGTGTCAGAGGTACCTGGGAGTTTGTGAGGTGTACCTGGGAGTGCTGGGAGGTGTACCTGGGAGTGTCAGAGGTACCTGGGAGGTCAGAGGTGTACCCTGGAGTGTCAGCGGGTGTACCTGGAGTGTCAGGAGGTGTACCTGGGAGTGTCGGAGGTGTACCTGGGAGTGTGAGAAGTGGACCTGGGAGTGTCGGAGGTGTTCCTGGAGTGTCGGAGGTGTACCTGGCTGTGTCAGCGGTGTACCTGGGAGTGTCAGAGGTAGCCACGGAATGTCCGTGAAGCTGGGAGTGTCAAAGGTGTACCTGGGAGGTCAGAGGTGTACCTGGGAGTGCTGGTGAGCACGGGAGTGTCGAGGTGTACCTGGGAGTGTCAGAGGTGTGCCTGGGAGGTCAGAGGTGCACTTGGGAGTGTCAGAGGTGCACCTTGAGTGTCGGAGGTTCCTGGGAGGTCGGAGGTGTACCTGGCAGTGTCAGCGGTGTACCTGGGAGGTCAAAGGTGTACCACGGAATGTCAGTGAGTACCTGGGAGTGTCAGAGGTGTACCTGAGTGTCAGAGGTGTACCTCGGAGTGTCAGAGGTGTACCTAGTAGTGTCAGAGGTGTCTCCTTGGGAGTGTCAGAGTTGTATCTGGGAGTGTCGGAGGTGCACCTGGGAGGTGTGAGAACTGTACCTGAGAGTGTCTGAGGTGTACCTGGCATTGTCAGGGGTGGTGTACACCTGGAGAGTGTCGGAGGTGTACCTAGGTGTGTCAGAGGTGCCTGGGAGTGTCGGAGGTGTACCTGGGAGTGTGAGAAGTGTACCTGGGAGGACGGAGGTTCCTGGGAGGTCGGAGGTGTACCTGGCAGTGTCAGCGGTGTACCTGGGAGTCAGAGGTGTACCAGGGAATGCCAGTGGAGTACCTGCGAGTGTCAAAGGTGTACCTGGGAGTGTCAGAGGTACCTGGGAGTGTAAGAAGTGTACCTGGGAGGTAAGAAGTGGCACTGGAAGTGTCGGAGGTGTACCTGGGAGTGTCGGAGGTACCTGGCAGTGTCAGAGATGTACCTGGGAGTGTCTGGGGTGTACCTGGGAGTGTCAGAGTGTACCTGGAGAGTCAGGGGTGTACCAGGAGTGTCAGGTGAGCACCTGGGAGGTCTGAGGTGTACCTGGGAGTGTCGAGGTGTGCCTGGGAGTGTCAGAAGACACTTTGGAGTGTCGAGGTGCACCTTGGAGTGTCTGAGGTACCTGGGAGTGAGGTGCCCTGCAGTGTCTGGAGGTGCCTGGCAGTGTCAGGGCGGTGTACCTGGGAGTGTCATGGTGTACCTGGGAGTAGGAGATGCATCAGGGAGGACAGATGAGTACCTAGAAGTGTCAGAGGTGTACCTAGGAGTGTGAGAAGTGTGACCTGGGAGTGTCTGGGTGTACCTGGGAGTTTCAAAGGGGTACCTGGGAGTGGCAGGGTATACCAGGGAGTGTCAGTGGAGTACCTGGGAGGTCAGAGGTGTACCTGGGAGTGCTGGGACCTGTACCTGGGAGTGTCGGAGGTGTATCTGGGAGCATGGACGTGTACCTGGGAGTGTCAGAGGTGTACCAGGGAATGTCGTGGAGTACCTGGCAGTGTCAGAGGTGTACCTGGGAGGTCAGAGGTATACCTGGGAGGTCAGAGGTGTACCTGGGAGGTCAGAGGTGTACCTGGGAGTGTCAGAGGTGTACCGAGTGTCAGGGTGTACCTGGGAGGCCAGAGGTGTACCTGGGAG
This sequence comes from Homarus americanus, assembly GCF_018991925.1. Lineage (NCBI taxonomy): Eukaryota > Metazoa > Arthropoda > Malacostraca > Decapoda > Nephropidae > Homarus > Homarus americanus. The sequence goes on along the minus strand of NW_024757824.1, from coordinate 59,585 downwards.
TGTCGGAGGTGTACCTGGGAGTGTGAGAAGTGTACCTGGGAGGTGTGAGAAGGATCCTGGGAGTGTGCGGTGTACCTGGGAGTGTCAGAGGTGTACCTGAGAGTGTCGGAGATGTACCTGGGAGTGTCAGGAGGTACCTGGGAGGTCGGAGGTACCTGGGAGTGTAAGAAGTGTACCTGGGAGTGTCGGAGGTGTACCTGGGAGTGTCGGAGGTGTACCTGGGAGTGTCAGAGGTGTACTTGGAGTGCAGAGGTGTACCTGGGAGTGTCAGAGGAATACCTGGGAGGTCAGAGGTGTACCTGGAGAGTGTCGGAGGTGTACCTGGGAGTGTCAGAGGTACCTGGGAGTGGCGGAGGTGTACCTGGGAGTGTAAGAAGTGTACCTGGGAGTGTCGGAGGTGTACCTGGGAGTGTCGGAGGTGTACCTGGCAGGTCAGAGGTGTACCTGAGTGCTGGGTGTACCAGGGAGTGTCAGTGGAGTACCTGGGAGGTCAGAGGTGCACTGGGAGGTCAGAGGTGTGCCTGGGAGTGTCAGAGGTGCACTTGGGAGTGTCAAGGTGTACCTGGCAGTGTCAGGTGTACCTGGTGTCAGCGTGTACCTGGGAGGTCGGCGGGTGTACCTGGGAGTGAGAGAAGGTATCAGGAGGACAGATGAGTACCTAGAAGTGTCCGGAGGTGTACCTAGGAGTGTGAGAAGGGTACCTGGGAGTGTCTGGGGTGTACCTGGGAGTTTCAAAGGGGTACCTGGAGTGGCAGGAGTACCTGGGAGTGTCGGAGGTGCACCTGGGAGTGTCAGAGCTGTACCTGGGAGTGTCAGAGGTATCTGGGAGTGTTGGACGTGTACCTGGGAGTGTCAGAGGTACCATGGAATGTCAGTGGAGTACCTGGCAGTGTCAGAGGTGTACCTGGGAGTCAGAGGTGTACCTGGGAGGTCAGAGGTGTACCTGGGAGTGTCAGAGGTGTACCTGGGAGTGTCAGAGGTGTACCCTGAGTGTCAGCGGTGTACCTGGGAGTGTCAGAGGTGTACCTGAGTGTCGGAGGTGTACCTGGAGGTGAGAAGGTACCTGGAGGTCGGAGGTCCTGGGAGGCTGGAGGTGTACCTGGCTGTGTCAGGGTGTACCTGGGAGTGTCAGAGGTACCATGAATGTCCGTGAAGTAGCTGGGAGGTCAAAGGTACCTGGGAGTGTCAGAGGTGTACCTGGGAGTGTCATTGGAGCACGTGGGTGTCAGAGGTGTACCTGGGAGCCGAGGTGTGCCTGGGAGTGTCAGGAGGTGCACTTGGGAGTGTCAGAGGTGCACCTTGGAGGGTCTGAGGTGTACCTGGGAGTGTCAGGAGGTGTACCTGGGAGTGTCAGAGGTGTACCTGGGAGGTCAGAGGCATACCTGGGAGGTCAGGAGGTGTACCTGGAGGCTCAGAGGTACCCTGAGTGTCAGAGGTGTACCTGGGAGTGTCAGAGGTACCTGGGAGCATCGAGGTACCTGGGAGGAGAAGTGGCACCTGGAGGTCGGAGGTACCCTGGGAGTGTCGGAGGTACCTGGCAGTTTCAGCGGTGTACCTGGGAGGTCAGGAGGTCACGGAATGTCAGTGGAGTACCTGGGAGGTCAGAGGTGTACTGAGTGTCAGAGGTGTACCTGGGAGTGTCAGAGGTGTACCTAGTAGTATCAGAGGTGTCCCTGGGAGTGTCAGGAGTTGTATCTGGGAGTGTCGGAGGTGCACCTGGGAGTGTGGAGAACTGTACCTGGAGAGTGTCTGAGGTGTACCTGGCAGTGTCAGGGTGTACCTGAGAGTGTCGGAGGTGTACCTAGGTGTGTCAGAGGTGTACCTGGGAGTGTCGGAGGTGTACCTGGGAGTGTGAGAAGGTACCTGGGAGGACGGAGGTGCTCCTGGGAGTGTCGGAGGTGTACCTGGCAGTGTCAAGGTGGAATTGGGAGTGTCAGAGGTGTACCAGGAATGCCAGTGGAGTACCTGGGAGTGTCAAAGGTGTACCTGGGAGGCAGAGGTCAGAGGTACCTGGGAGTGTCGGAGGTGTACCTGGAGGAGAAGTGCACCTGGGAGTGTGGAGGTGTTCCTGGGAGTGTCGGAGGTGTACCTGGGAGTGTCAGCGGTGTACCTGGGAGTGTCAGAGGTGTACCAGGGAATGTCAGTGGAGCACTGGGAGTGTCAGAGGTGTACCAGGTCAGAGGTATACCTGGGAGTGTCAGGAGGTGTACCTGGGAGTGTCAGAGGTGTACCTGGGAGTGTCGGAGGTGCACTGGGAGGTAAGAAGTGTACCTGGGAGGCTGGAGGTGTACCTGAGAGTGTCGGAGGTGTACCTGGGAGTGTCAGAGGTGTACCTGGGAGTGTCGGAGGTGTACCTGGGAGTGTAAGAAGTGTACCTGGGAGTGTCAGAGGTGTGCCTGGGAGTGTCAGAGGTGTACCTGAGAGTGTCGGAGATGTACCTGGGAGTGTCAGAGGTGTACCTGGGAGTGTTGGAGGTGTACCTGGGAGTGTAAGAAGTGTACCTGGGAGTGTCGGAGGTGTACCTGGGAGTGTCGGAGGTGTACCTGGGAGTGTCAGAGGTGACTTGGAGTGCCAGAGGTGTACCTGGGAGGTCAGAGGTGCACCTGGGAGGTCAGGAGGTGTACCTGAGAGTGTCGGAGGTGTACCTGGGAGTGTCAGAGGTGTACCTGGGAGTGTCGGAGGTGTACCTGGGAGTGTCAGAAGTGTACCTGGGAGTGTCGGGAGGTACCTGGAGCATGGAGGTGTACCTGGCAGTGTCAGAGTGTGACCTGGGAGTGTCTGGGGGTACCTGGGAGGTCAGAGGTGTACCTGGGAGTGGGGAGGTGTACCTGGGAGTGTCAGAGGTGTGCCTGGGAGTGTCAGAGGTGCACTCTGGGAGTGTCTGAGGTGTACCTGGCAGTGTCTGAGGTGTACCTGGCAGTGTCAGCGGTACACTGGGAGTGTCAGCAGTGTACCTGGAGAGCAGGAGGTGTATCAGGGAGTGACAGATGAGTACCTAGAAGTGTCAGGAGGTGTACCTAGGAGTGTGAGAAGTGTACCTGGGAGTGTCTGGGGTACCTGGGAGTTTCAAAGGGGTACCTGGGAGGTCAGAGCTGTACCTGGGAGTGTCAGAGGTGTACCTGGGAGTGTCGGAGGGGTACCTGGGAGTGTCAGAGGTGTACCATGAATGTCAGTGAGTACCTGGCAGTGCCGGAGGTGTACCTGGGAGTGTCAGAGGTATACCTGGGAGGTCAGAGGTACCTGGGAGTGCTGGGAGGTGTACCTGGGAGTGTCAGAGGTGTACCTGGGAGGTTGGGGCGGTGTACCTGGGAGGTCAGAGGCACTGGAGTGTCGGAGGTGTACCTGGGAGTGTGAGAAGTGTACCTGGGAGTGTCGGAGGTGTTCCTGGAGTGTCGAGGTGTACCTGGCAGTGTCAGAGTGTACCTGGGAGTGTCAGAGGTGTACCACGGAATGTCAGTGAAATAGCTGGGAGTGTCAAGGTGTACCTGGGAGTGTCAGAGGTGTACTGAGTGTCAGGTGAGTACCTGGAGTGTCAGAGGTGTACCTGGGAGTGTCAGAGGTGTACCTGGGAGGTCAGGAGCACCTGGGAGTGTCAGAGGTGTACCTGGGAGTGTCGGAGGTGTACCTGGAGTGTAAGAAGTGTACCTGGGAGTGTCGGAGGTGTACCTGGGAGTGTCGGAGGTACCTGGCAGTGTCAGAGGTGACCTGGGAGTGTCTGGGTGTACCTGGAGTGTCAGAGGTGTACCTGGGAGGTCAGAGGTGCACCAGGGAATGTCAGGAGTACCTGGGAGTGTCAGAGGTGTACCTGGGAGTGTCAGAGGCATGCCCTGGGAGGTCAGAGGTGTACCTGGGAGGTCATGGTGTACCTGGGAGTGTCAGAGGTGTACCTGGGAGGTCGGAGGTACCTGGGAGGTGAGAGAAGTGTACCTGGGAGGAGAAGTGATCCTGGGAGTGTGCGTGGTACCTGGGAGTGTCAGAGGTGCACCTGAGAGTGTCAGAGGTGTACCTGGGAGTGTCAGGAGGTGTACCTGGAGTGTCGGAGGTGTACCTGGGAGTGTCAGAAGTGCACCTGGGAGTGTCGGAGGTACCTGGAGGTCGGAGGTGTACCTGGGAGTGTCAGAGGTGTACTCTGGGAGGCCAGAGGTGTACCTGGGAGGTCAGAGGTATACCTGGGAGTGTCAGGAGGTACCTGAGAGTGTCGGAGGTGCACCTGGGAGGCTCAGAGGTACCTGGGAGTGTCGGAGGTACCTGGGGAGTGTAAGAAGTGTACCTGGGAGGTGGAGGTACCTGGGAAGTCGGGAGGTGTATCCGGCAGGTCAGAGGTGCCTGGGAGTGTCAGGTACCTGGGAGTGTCAGAGGTACCTGGGAGGTTGGGGTTGTACTAGAGAGTGCCAGTGATTACCTGGGAGTGTCAGAGGTGTACCTGGGAGGTCAGAGGTGTATGCAGGAGTGTAAGAAGGTACCTGGGAGTGTCTGGGTGTACCTGGGAGTCTGGGGTACCTGGGAGTAGCAGTGGGAGCACCTGGGAGGCCGGAGGTGTACCTGGGAGTGTCAGAGCTGTACCTGGGAGTGTCAGAGGTGTATCTGGGAGGTTGGACGTGCACCTGGGAGTGTCAGAGGTGTACCATGGAATGTCAGTGGAGCACCTGGCAGTGTCAGAGGTGTACCTGGGAGTTTCAGAGGCATACCTGGGAGTGTCAGAGGTACCTGGGAGGTCAGAGGTGTACCTGGGAGGTCAGAGGTGTACCCTGGAGGTCAGCGGTGTACCTGGGAGTGCTGGGAGGTGTACCTGGGAGTGTCGGAGGTACCTGGGAGTGTGAGAAGTGTACCTGGGAGTGTCGGAGGTACCCTGGGAGTGTCGGAGGTGGCTGTGGCCAGCGGTGTACCTGGAGTGTCAGAGGTGTACCACGGAATGTCTCTTGAAGTAGCTGGGAGTGTCAAAGGTGTACCTGGGAGGTCAGAGGTGTACCTGGGAGTGGTCGTGGGAGGTTGCAGGTGTACCTGGGAGTGTCAGAGGTGTGCCTGGGAGGTCAGAGGTGCACTTGGGAGTGCCAGAGGTGCACCTGGAGTGTCTGAGGTGTACCTGATTGTCTGAGGTGTACCTGGCAGTGTCTGGAGGTGTACCTGGCAGTGTCTGAGGTGTACCTGGCAGTGTGGGCGGGTGTACCTGGGAGTGTCAGCGGTGTACCTGGGAGTGTTAGAGGTATCAGGAGTGACAGAGGAGTACCTAGAAGTGTCAGAGGTGTACCTAGGAGGTGAGAAGGTACCTGGGAGGTCAGGAGGTGTACCTGGGAGTGTCGAGGTGTACCAGGGAGTGTCAGAGGTGTATCAGTGTCAGGACGTACCTGAGTGTCAGAGGTGTACCAGAATGTCAGTGAGTACCTGGCAGTGTCAGAGGCCGTGGGAGTGTCAGAGGTGATCCTGGGAGTGTCAGAGGGTTCCTGGAATGTCAGAGGTGTACCTGGGAGGTTGGGAGGTGACGGGAGGTCAGAGGATACCTGGGAGTGTCAGGAGGTGTACCTGGAGTCAGAGGTACCTGGGAGTCAGGAGGTGACCCTGGGAGGTCAGAGGTGTACCTGGGAGTGTCAGAGCTGTACCTGGGAGTGTCGGAGGTGTACCTGGGAGTGTGGAGAAGTGTACCTGGGAGTGTCGGAGGGTTCCTGGGAGTGTCGGAGGTACCTGGCAGTTTCAGCGGTGTACCTGGGAGTGTCAAAGGTGTACCACGGAATGTCAGTGGAGTACCTGGGAGTGTCAGAGGTGTACTGAGTGCTGGGGAGGTGTACCTGGAAGTCTGGAGGTGTACCTGGCAGTGTCAGCGGTGTACCTGAGAGTGTCGGAGGTACCTGAGCGAGGTACCTGGGAGTGTCGGAGGTGTACCTGGGAGTGTAAGAAGTGTACCTGGGAGCGCCGAGGTGTTTGGAGTGTCAGAGGTACCTGAGAGTGTGGAGATGTACCTGGGAGGTCAGAGGTGTACCTGGGAGTGTCGGAGGTGTACCTGGGAGTGTCAGAAGGTACCGGGAGTGTCGGAGGTGTACCTGGGAGTGTCGGAGGTACCTGGGAGGTCAGAGGTGTACTTGTTAGTGCCAGAGGTGTACCTGGGAGTGTCAGAGGTGTACCTGGGAGTGTCAGAGGTACCTGAGGAGGCCGGAGGTGTACCTGGGAGGTCAGAGGGTGTACCTGGGAGCGTCGGAGGTGTACCTGGAGTGTGTAAGAGTGCACCTGGGAGTGTCGAGGTGTACCTGGGAGTGTCGGAGGTGTACCTGGCAGTGTCAGAGGTGACCTGGGAGTGTCTGGGGTACCTGGGAGTGTCAGAGGTGTACCTGGAGTGTCGAGGTGTACCAGGAATGTCATGAGTACCTGGCAGTGTCAGAGGTGTACCTGGAGTGTCAGAGGTATACCTGGGAGTGTCAGAGGTGTACCTGGGAGTGTCGAGGTACCTGGGAGTGTCAGAGGTACCCTGAGTGTCAGGCGGTGTACCTGGGAGGCCAGAGGTGTACCTGGGAGTGCCGGGAGGTGTACCTGGGAGTGTGAGAAGTGTACCTGGGAGTGTGGGAGAAGTGATCCTGGGAGGTAGTGTGGTGTACCTGGGAGTGTCAGAGGTGTACCTGAGAGTGTCGGAGATGCACCTGGGAGGTCAGAGGCACTGGGAGTGTCGAGGTGTACCTGAGTGTAAGAAGTGTGCCTGGGAGTGTCGGAGGTACCTGGGAGTGTCGGAGTGTACCTGGGAGTGTCAGAGGTACTGGGGGAGTGCCAGAGGTGTACCTGGGAGTGCAGAGGTATACCTGGGAATGTCAGAGGTGTACCTGAGAGTGTCGGAGGTGTACCTGGGAGTCAGAGGTGTACCTGGGAGTGGCGGAGGTACCTGGGAGTGTGGAAGGTACTGGGAGTGTCGGAGGTGTACCTGGGAGCAAGCCGGTGGAGGTGTCAGAGGTGTACCTGAGTGTCGGGGGTGTACCTGGGAGTGTCAGAGGTGTACCTGGGAGTGTCAGGTTGTACAGAGAGTGTCAGAGTACCTGGGAGTGTCAGAGGTGTACCTGGGAGTGTCAGAGGTGTACCTGGGAGTGTAAGAAGTGGGTACCTGGGAGGTTCAAAACCTGGGAGTTTCAAAGGGGTACCTGGGAGTAGCAGTGGAGTACCTGGGAGTGCGGAGGTGTACCTGGGAGGCCAGAGCTGTACCTGGGAGTGTCAGAGGTGTATCTGGGAGTGTTGGACGTGCACCTGGGAGTGTCGAGGTGTACCATGGAATGTCAGGTGAGCACTGGCAGTGTTAGAGGTGTACCTGGGAGTTTCAGAGGTATACCTGGGAGTGTCAGAGGTGTACCTGGGAGTGTCAGAGGTGTACCTGGGAGGTCAGAGGTGTACCCTGGAGGTCAGGGGGTGTACCTGGGAGGTCAGAGGTGTACCTGGGAGTGTCGGAGAGTGTACCTGGGAGGTGTGAGAAGTGTACCTGGGAGGTTCGGAGGTGTTCCTGGGAGTGTCGGAGGTACCTGGCTGTGTCAAGGTGTACCTGGAGGTCAGAGGTACCACGGAACTTGAAGTAGCTGGGAGGTCAAGGTGTACCTGGGAGTGTCAGAGGTGTATGGGAGTGTCATTGAGCACGTGGGAGTGTCAGAGGTACCTGGGAGTGTCTGGAGGTGTACCTGGGAGTGCAGAGGTACCTGGGAGTGTCAGAGGTGTGCCTGGGAGTGTCAGAGGTGCACTGGAGTGCCAGGCACCTGGAGTGTCTGAGGTGTACCTGATTGTCTGAGGTGTACCTGGCAGTGTCTGAGGTGTACCTGGCAGTGTCTGAGGTGTACCTGGCAGTGTCATACCTGGGAGTGTCAGGGTGTACCTGGGAGGCAGAGGTGTATCAGGGAGTGACAGAGGAGTACCTAGAAGTGTCAGAGGTACCTAGGGAGTGTGAGAAGTGTACCTGGGAGTGCAGAGGTGTACCTGGAGTGTCAGAGGTGTACCAGGGAGTGTCAGAGGTATCTGGGAGTGTCGGACGTGTACCTGGGAGGTCAGAGGTGTACCAGGGAATGTCAGGAGTACCTGCAGTGTCAGAGGTGTACGTGGGAGGCTGGGAGGTGATCCTGGGAGGTCAGAGGTGTACCCTGGAATGTCAGAGGTGTACCTGGGAGTGTCAGAGGTGTACCTGGGAGTGTCAGAGGTATACCTGGGAGCACAGAGGTACCCGGAGTGTCAGGAGGTGTACTGGGAGTGTCAGAGGTGTACCCTGGAGTGTCAGAGGTGTACCTGGAGTGTCAGAGCTGTACCTGGGAGTGTCGGAGGTACCTGTGAGGGAGAAGGTACCTGGGAGTGTCGGAGGGTCCTGGGAGTGTCGGAGGTGTACCTGGCAGTTTCAGCGGTGTACCTGAGGTCAAAGGTGTACCACGGAACAGTGGAGGCCTGGAGAGTGGGAGAGGTGTACCGGAGGTCAGAGGTGGCCTCGGAGGTCTGAGGTGTACCTGGCAGTGTCAGCGGTGCCTGGAGAGTGCCGGGAGGTGTACCTGGGAGGCTGGGAGTGTACCTGGGAGGCCGGAGGTGTACCTGGGAGTGTAAGAAGGGTACCGGGAGTGTCAGAGGTGTGCCTGGGAGTGTCAGAGGTGTACCTGAGAGTGTCGGAGATGTACCTGGGAGTGTCAGAGGTTTACCTGGAGTGTCGGAGGTGTACCTGGGAGTGTGAAGAAGTGTACCTGGGAGTGTCGGAGGTGCCTGGGAGTGTCGGAGGTGTACCTGGGAGTGTCAGAGGTGTACTTGTAGGTGCCAGAGGTGTACCTGGGAGTGTCAGGAGGTGTACCTGGAGTGTCAGAGGTGTACCTGAGAGCAGTCGGAGGTGTACCTGGGAGTGTCAGGAGGTGTACCTGGTAGCACGGGAGGTGTACCTGGGAGTGTGGAGGTACCTGGGAGTGTCGGAGGTGTACCTGGGAGTGTGCCGGGAGGTGCCTGGCAGTGTCAGAGGTGGACCTGGGAGTGTCAGATGGGAGGTCAGGAGGTGTACCTGGGAGTGTCAGAGGTACCAGGGAATGTCAGTGGAGTACCTGCAGTGTCAGAGGTACCTGGGAGTGCCAGGAGGTGTGCCTGGGAGGTCAGAGGTGTGCCTGGGAGTGTCGAGTGTACCTGGGAGTGTCAGAGTGTACCCTGGAGTGTCAGAGGTGTACCTGGGAGATCAGAGGTACCTGGGAGTGTCGGAGGTGTACCTGGGAGTGTGAGAAGTGTACCTGGGAGTGTGAGAAGTGATCCTGGGAGCGAGGTAGGCACCTGGGAGGTCAGAGGTGTACCTGGGAGTGCAGCGGAGATGTACCTGGGAGTGTCAGAGGTGTACCTGGTAGTGTCGGAGGTGTACCTGGGGAGTGGAGAAGTGTACCTGGGAGTGTCGGAGGTGTACCTGGGAGTGTCGGAGGTGTACCTGGGAGTGTCAGAGGTGTACTGGAGCGCAGAGGTGTACCTGGGAGTGTCAGAGGTATACCTGGGAATGCGAGGTGGGTACCTGAGAGGTGTCGGAGGTACCTGGGAGGCTGGGGAGGCACCTGGGAGTGGCGGAGGTGTACCTGGGAGTGTAAGAAGTGTACCTGGGAGGTCGGAGGTACCTGAGTGTCGGAGGTGTACCTGGCAGTGTCAGAGGTGTACCTGGGAGGTCTGGGGTGTACCTGGGAGGTCAGAGGTGTACCTGGGAGGTCAGGGTTGTAACAGAGAGTGTCAGGGAGTACCTGGGAGTGTCAGAGGTGTACCTGGAGTGTCAGAGGTGTACCTAGGAGGTAAGAAGTGTACCTGGGAGTGTCTGGGTACCTGGGAGTTTCAAAGGGGTGCCTGGGAGGAAGGCGGAGTACCTGGGAGTGTCGGAGGTAGGCACCTGATGTCAGAGCTGTACCTGGGAGTGTCAGAGGTATCTGGGAGTGTTGGACGTGTACCTGGGAGGTCAGAGGTACCATGGAATGTCAGAGGACTGGCAGTGTCAGGTGTACCTGGGAGCCAGAGGCACTGGGAGGTCGAGGTGTACCTGGGAGTGTCAGAGGTGTACCTGGGAGTGTCAGAGGTGTACCCTGGAGTGTCAGCGGTGTACCTGGGAGCAAGAGGTGCACCTGGAGTGTCGGAGGTACCTGGGAGGTGGAGAAGTGTACCTGGAGTGTCGGAGGTGTTCTGGGAGTGTCGGAGGTGCACTGGCTGTGTCAGGGTGTACCTGGGAGTGTCAGAGGTGTACCACTGAATGTCCTTGAAGAAGGCTGGGAGTGTCGGTGTCCTGGGAGTGTCAGAGGTGTACCTGGGAGTGTCATTGAGCACGGGGAGTGTCAGAGGTGTACCTTGGAGTGTCTGAGGTGTACCTGGGAGTGTCTGAGGTGTACCTGGCTGTGTCTGGAGGTGTACCTGGCAGTGTCTGAGGTGTACCTGGCAGTGTCAGCGGTGTACCTGGAGCAAGCCATGGTACCTGGGAGTGCAGAGGTGCATCAGGAGTGACAGAGGAGCCTCAGGAAGTGTCAGAGGTGTACCTAGGGAGTGTGAGAAGTGTACCTGGGAGGTCAGAGGATGGGAGGCTGAGGTACCAGGAGGCTGAGGTATCTGGTGTCGGACGTGTACCTGGGAGTGTCAGAGGTACCAGGGAATGTCAGGTGGAGTACCTGGCAGTGTCAGAGGTGTATGTGGGAGGTCAGAGGTGATCCTGGGAGTGTCAGAGGTACCCTGAATGTCAGAGGTGCACCTGGAGGTCAGAGGTGTACCTGGGAGTGTCAGAGGTATACCTGGGAGTGTCAGAGGTGTACCTGGGAGTGTCAGGGTGTACTGGGAGGCTGAGGTGTACCCTGGGAGGTCAGAGGTGTACCTGGGAGGTCAGAGCTGTACCTGGGAGTGTCGGAGGTGTACCTGTGAGTGTGAGAAGTGTACCTGGGAGTGTCGGAGGCCCTGGAGTGTCGGAGGTGTACCTGGCAGTTTCAGCGGTGTACCTGGGAGTCAAAGGTGTACCACGGAATGTCAGTGGAGTACCTGGAGGGGTCAGAGGTGTACCTGGGAGGTCAGAGGTGTACCTGGGAGTGTCTGAGGTGTACCTGGCAGTGTCAGCGGTGTACCTGGAGAGTGTCGGAGGTGTACCTGAGGTCAGAGGTGTACCTGGGAGGTCGGAGGTACCTGGAGGTAAGAAGTGTACCTGGGAGTGTCAGAGGTGTGCCTGAGTGTCAGAGGTACCTGAGAGGTCGGAGATGTACCTGGGAGGTCAGAGGTGTACTTGTTAGTGCTGGAGAGGTGTACCTGGGAGTGCCTGGAGGAGGTGTACCTGGGAGGCTGGGGAGGTGTACCTGAGAGTGTCGGAGGTGTGCCTGGAGTGTCAGAGGTGTACCTGGGAGCGTCGGAGGTGTACTATGGGGAGTGTAAGAAGTGTACCTGGGAGGTCGGAGGTGCACTGGGAGGCTTGAGGTGTACCTGGCAGGTCAGAGGTGGACCTGGGAGTGTCTGGGGTACCGGGAGTGCCGAGGTGTACCTGGGAGTGTCAGGAGGTGTACCTGGAGCAGCCAGAGGTGTGCCTGGGAGTGTCAGGGAGAGGCACTTGGGAGTGTCTGAGGTACCTGGCAGTGTCTGGAGGTGTACCTGGCAGTGTCAGCGGTGTACCTGGAGTGTCAGCAGTGTACCTGGGAGTGTTAGATGTATCAGGAGTACAGATGAGCACCCAGAAGTGTCAGAGGTACTCTAGGAGTGGGAGAAGTGTACCTGGGAGTGTCTGGGTGTACCTGAGTTTCAAAGTGGCACCTGGGAGTGGCAGGGGTTACCAGGAGCGTCAGTGGAGTACCTGGGAGGTCAGGAGGTGTACCTGGGAGGCTGGTGAACTGTACCTGGGAGTGTCAGAGGTGTATCTGGGAGGTCGGACGTGTACCTGGGAGGTCAGAGGTGTACCATGGAATGTCAGTGGAGTACCTGGCAGGTCAGAGGTGTACTGGGAGTGTCAGAGGCATACCTGGGAGTGTCAGAGGTGTACCTGGGAGTGTCAGAGGTGTACCTGGGAGTGCTGGGAGGTGTACTGGAGTGTCGGGGCGGTGTACTGGGAGGTCAGAGGTGTACCTGGGAGTGTCGGAGGTGTACTGGGAGTGTGAGAAGTGTACCTGGGAGTGTCGGGAGGTGTACCTGGGAGTGCCGGAGGTACCTGGCAGTGTCAGTGTGTACCTGAGTGTCAGGAGGTACCACGGAATGTCAGTGAAATAGCTGGGAGGTCAAAGGTGTACCTGGGAGTGCTGCAGGAGGTATACCTGGGAGGTCAGTGAGCACCTGGGAGTGTCAGAGGTGTACCTGGGAGGTCAGGAGGTGTGCCTGGGAGTGTCAGGAGGTGCACCGGAGGTCAGAGGTGCACCTTGGAGTGTTCGAGGCACCTGGGAGTGTCGAGGTGTACCTGGGAGCAGTCGGAGGTGTACCTGGGAGGGCCAGAGGTACCTGGGTGTCAGAGGTGTACCTGGGAGTGTCAGAGGTGTACCTGGGAGTGTCAGAGGTGTACCTGAGAGTGTCGGGAGGTGTACCTGGGAGGCCGAGGTGTACCTGGGAGCACAGTAGTGTACCTGGGAGTGTCAGAGGACCTGGGAGTGTCAGATGGGAGGCCAGAGGTGTACCTGGGAGGCCAGAGGTGTGCCCAGGAATGCTGTGGAGTACCTGGTGCACAGAGGTGTACCTGGGAGTGTCAGAGGATACCTGGGAGGTCAGAGGTACCTGGGAGGTCAGGAGGTGTACCTGGAGTGTCAGAGGTGTACCCTGGAGTGTCAGAGGTGTACCTGGGAGTGTCAGGAGGTGTACCTGGAGTGTCGGAGGTGTACCTGGGAGGTGAGAAGTGTACCTGGGAGGTGTGAGAAGGATTCTGGGAGGTGTGGTGTACCTGGGAGTGTCAGAGGTGTACCTGAGAGTGCTGGAGATGTACCTGGGAGTGCAGAGGTGTACCTGGGAGTGTCAGGAGGTACCTGGGAGTGTCAGAAGTGTACCTGGGAGTGTCGGAGGTGTACCTGGGAGTGTCAGAGGTGTACCTGGGAGGCCAGAGGTGTACCTGGAAGCAGAGGTACCTGGGAGCGTCGGAGGTGTACCTGGGAGTGTCAGAGGTGTACCTGGGAGTGGAGGAGGTGTACCTGGGAGTGTCAGAAGTGTACCTGGGAGTGTCGGAGGTGTACCTGGGAGCAGCCGGGGTGGAGGTACCTGGCAGTGTCAGAGGTGTACCTGGGAGTGTCTGGGGTGTACCTGGGAGTGTCAGGAGGTGTACCTGGGAGGTCAGGTTGTACCTGGGAGTGTCAGGAGTACCTGGGAGTGTCAGAGGTACCTGGAGTGTCAGGAGGTGTACCTAGGGAGTGTAAGAAGTGTACCTGGGAGTGTCTGGGGTGTACCTGGGAGTTTCAAAGGGCACCTGGGAGTGGCAGTGAGTACCTGGGAGTGTCGGAGGTGTACCTGGGAGTGTCAGGAGCTGTACCTGGGAGTGTCAGAGGTGTATCTGGGAGTGTTGGACGTGCACCGGGAGTGTCAGAGGTGTACCATGGAATGTCAGTGGAGTACCTGGCAGTGTCAGAGGTGTACCTGGGAGTTTCAGAGGCATACCTGGGAGCAGAGGTACCTGGGAGGTCAGAGGTGTACCTGGGAGTGTCAGAGGTGTACCCTGGAGGTCAGGGTGTACCTGGGAGTGTCAGGAGGTGTACCTGGGAGTGCTGGAGGTGTACCTGGGAGTGTGAGAAGTGTACTGGGAGTGTCGGAGGTGTTCCTGGGAGTGTCGGAACTGGCTGTGTCAGGTGTACCTGGAGTGTCAGAGGTGTACCACGGAATGTCCTGAAGTAGCTGGGAGTGTCAAAGGTGTACCTGGGAGTGTCAGAGGTGTACCTGGGAGTGTCATTGAGCACGGGAGTGTCAGAGGTACCTGGGAGTGTCAGAGGTGTGCCTGGGAGTGTCAGAGGTGCACTTGAGTGCCAGAGGGAACTGTGGAGTGTCTGAGGTGTACCTGGGATGTCTGAGGTGTACCTGGCAGTGTCTGGAGGTGTACCTGGCAGTGTTCGAGGTGGCACTGGCAGTGTCATGGTGTGCCTGGGAGTGTCAGGGGGTGTACCTGGGAGTGTTAGAGGTATCAGGGAGTGACAGAGAGTACCTAGAAGTGTCAGAGGTGTACCTAGAGTGTGGGAGAAGTATGGGGCTGGGAGGCCTGGGAGCGCTGGGGAGGTGTACCAGGGAGGTCGAGGTGTATCTGGGAGTGTGGACGTGTACCTGGGAGTGTCAGGAGGTGTACCAGGAATGTCAGTGGAGTACCTGGGAGTGTCAGAGGTGTACCTGGGAGTGTCGAGGTGAGCCTGGGAGGCCAGAGGTGTACCCTGGAATGTCAGAGGTGTACCTGGGAGTGTCAGAGGTACCTGGGAGTGTCAGAGGCATACCTGGGAGGTCAGAGGTGTACCTGGGAGTGTCAGGAGGTGTACCTGGGAGTGTCAGAGGTGTACCCTGAGGTCAGAGGTGTACCTGGGAGTGTCAGAGGTGTACCTGGGAGGTCGGAGGTGTACCTGGGAGTGTGAGAAGTGGTACCTGGGAGTGTCGGAGGTGTTCCTGGGAGTGCGGAGGTGTACCTGGCAGTTTCAGAGGTGTACCTGGGAGTGTCAAAGGTGTACCACGGAATGTCAGGTGAGTACCTGGGAGGTCAGAGGTGTACTCGGAGGTCAGAGGTGTACCTGGGAGTGTCTGGAGGTGTGACCTGGGAGTGTCAGAGGTGTACCTGGAGAGTGTCGGAGGTGTACCTGGGAGTGTCAGAGGTACCTGGGAGGCTGGGAGGTGTACCTGGGAGTGTCGGAGGTACCTGGAGCAAGCCGAGGTGTACCTGGGAGCGTCGGAGGTGTACCTGGGAGTGTAAGAAGGTACCTGGGAGTCGGAGGTGTACCTGGAGTGTCGGAGGTGTACCTGGGAGTGTCAGAGGTGTACCTGAGTGTCTGGGTGTACCTGGGAGTGTCAGAGGTGTACCTGGGAGTGTCAGAGGTACCTGGGAGTGTCAGAGGTGTGCCTGGGAGTGTCAGGAGGTGAACTTGGGAGTGTCTGAGGTGTACCTGGCAGTCCGAGGTGTACCTGGCAGTGTCAGCGGTGTACCTGGGAGTGTCAGCAGGTACCTGGGAGCAGAGAGGTGTATCAGGAGGACAGATGAGGTACCCAGAAGTGTCAGAGGTGTACCTAGGAGGTGAGAAGTGTACCTGGGAGTGTCTGGGTGTACCTGGGAGTGTCAAAGGGGTACCTGGGAGTGGCAGGGGTGTACCAGGGAGCGTCAGTGGAGTACCTGGGAGTGTCAGAGGTACCTGGGAGTGTCAGAGCTGTACCTGGGAGGTCAGAGGTATCTGGGAGTGTCGACGGTGCCCGAGTGTCAGGAGGTACCATGGAACTGGAGTACCTGGCAGGTCAGAGGTGTACCTGGGAGTGTCAGAGGACATTTGGGAGTGTCAGAGGTGTACCTGGGAGTGTCAGAGGTGTACCTGGGAGTGTCAGAGGTGCACCCTGGAGTGTCAGAGGTGTACCTGGGAGTCAGAGGTGTACCTGGGAGTGTCGGAGGTGTACCTGGAGTGTGGGAGAAGTGTACCTGGGAGTGTCGGAGGTGTTCCTGGGAGGTCGGAGGTGTACCTGGCAGTGTTGCAGTGTACCTGGGAGTGTCAGAGGTGTACCACGGAATGTCAGTGAAATGAGGGGAGGTCAAAGGTGTACCTGGGAGTGTCAGAGGTGTACCTGGGAGTGCTGGGTGGAGTACCTGGGAGTGTCAGAGGTGTACCTGGGAGTGTCAGGAGGTGTGCCTGGGAGTGTCAGAGGTGCACTTGGGAGTGTCAGGAGGTGCACCTGGAGTGTCTGAGGTGTACCTGGGATTGTCTGGAGGTGTACCTGGCAGTGTCTGAGGTGTACCTAGTGTCTGAGGTGTACCTGAAGTGTCAGCGTGTACCTGGGAGTGCTGGGCGGTGTACCTGGGAGTGTTAGAGGTGTATCAGGAGTGACAGAGGAGTACCTAGAAGTGTCAGAGGTGTACCTAGGAGGTGAGAAGTGTACCTGGGAGTGTCTGGGGTGTACCTGGGAGTGTCAGGTGGTGTACCTGGGAGTGTCAGGGTGTACCAGAGAGGAGAAGGTACCTGGGAGTGTCAGAGGTGTACCTGGGAATGTCGGGGGTGAGTACCTGGCAGTGTCAGAGGTGTACCTGGGAGTGTCAGAGGTACCTGGGAGTGCCAGAGGTACCTGGGAGGCTGGGAGGTGTACCTGGGAGTGCTGGGAGGTGTACCTGGAGTGTCAGAGGTGTACCTGGAGTGTCAGGAGGTACCTGGAGCGCAGAGGTGTACCTGGGAGTGTCGGGAGGTACCTGGGAGTGTGAGAAGTGTACCTGAGAAGTGGAGGTGTTCCTGGGAGTGTCGGAGGTGTACCTGGCAGTTTCAGAGGTGTACCTGAGTGTACGACGGAATGTCAGTGGAGTACCTGGAGAGTGTCAGGGTGTACTGGAGTGTCAGAGGTGTACCTGGGAGTGTCAGGAGGTGTACCTAGTAGTGTCAGAGGTGTCTCTGGAGTGTCAGAGTTGTACCTGGGAGTGTCGGAGGTGCACCTGGGAGTGTGAGAACTGTACCTGAGAGTGTCTGAGGTACCTGGCATTGTCAGGCGGTACTGAGAGTGTCGGAGGCACTGGGAGGTACCTGGGAGTGTCGGAGGTGTACCTGGAGTGCAAGAAGTGTACCTGGGAGTGACGGAGGTGTTCCTGGAGGTCGGAGGTGTACCTGGGAGTGTCAGGGTGTACCTGGGAGGTCAGAGGTGTACCAGGGAATGCCAGTGATACCTGGGAGTGTCAAAGGTGTACCTGGGAGTGTCAGAGGTACCTGGGAGTGTCAGAGGTGGTACCTGGTAGGTGCCAGAGGTGAACTGGGAGTGTCAGAGGTACCTGGGAGTGTCAGAGGTGTACCTGGGAGGTCTGAGGTGCACCTGGGAGGTCAGAAGGTACCTGGGAGAGTCTGAGGTGTACCTGGAGTGTCGGAGGTGCACTGGGAGTGTCAGAGGTGACCTGGGAGTGTCAGGGGTGTACCTGGGAGGTCAGAGGTACCTGGAGTGTCAGGCACCTGGGAGTGTCAGGAGGTGCACTTGGGAGTGTCTGAGGTGTACCTGGTGTCTGCTGAGGTGTACCGGGAGTGTCATGGTGTACCTGAGTGTCAGCAGGTACCTGGGAGGCAGAGGTGTATCAGGAGTGACAGATGAGTACCTAGAAGTGCTGGGAGGTGTACCTAGGAGGTGAGAGAAGGTGTCCTGGGAGTGTCTGGGGGTGTACCTGGGAGTCAAAGGGTACCTGGAGTGGCAGGGGTGTACCAGGGAGTCAGTGAGTACCTAGTGGCCAGAGGTGTACCTGGGAGTGTGGCTGGGAGCACCTGGGAGTGTCAGAGGTGTACCTGGGAGGTCAGAGGTGTGCCTGGGAGGTCAGAGGTAACTTGGGAGAGCTAGGCAGAGGTGCACCGTGGAGTGTCTGAGGTGTACTGGGAGTGTCTGAGGTGTACCTGGCTGTCTGAGGTGTACCTGGCAGTGTTCGAGGTACCTGGGAGTGTCAGGGTGTACCTGGGAATGGTGTACCTGGGAGTGTTAGGAGGTGTATCAGGGAGTGACAGAGTACCTGGAAGTGTCAGAGGTGTACCTAGGAGTGTGAGAAGGTACCTGGGAGTCAGAGGTACCTGGGAGGTCAGAGGTGTACCTGGGAGTGTCAGAGGTGTATCCGGGAGTGTCGGAGGTACCTGGGAGTCGCCAGGAGGTGTACCAGGGAATGTCAGGTGGAGTACTGGGAGTCAGAGGTGTACCCTGGAGTGTCAGAGGTGTACCTGGGAGTGTCAGAGCTGGACCTGGGAGTGTCGGAGGTGTGCACTTGAGTGTGAGAAGGTACCTGGGAGTGCGGAGGGTTCTGGGAGTGTCGGAGGTGTACCTGGGAGTGTCAGAGGTATACCTGGGAGGCAGAGGTACTGGGAGTGTCAGAGGTACTCGGAGTGTCTGAGGTGTACCTGGGAGTGTCAGAGGTGTACCTGGAGAGGTCGGAGGTGTACCTGGGAGTGTCAGAGGTACCTGGGAGTGCCGGAGGTGTACCTGGGAGTGTAAGAAGGTACCTGGGAGTGTCAGAGGTGTACCTGGGAGTGTCAGAGGTGTACCTGGGAGTGTCGGGAGGATGTACCTGGGAGTGTCAGAGGTGTACCTGGAGTGCAGAGGTGTACCTGGGAGGTCAGAGGTGTACCTGGGAGTGCTTGAGGTACCTGAGA
This sequence comes from Homarus americanus, assembly GCF_018991925.1. Taxonomy (NCBI): domain Eukaryota; kingdom Metazoa; phylum Arthropoda; class Malacostraca; order Decapoda; family Nephropidae; genus Homarus; species Homarus americanus. The sequence goes on along the minus strand of NW_024757824.1, from coordinate 41,391 downwards.
GTGTCGGAGGTACCTGGGAGCCAGAGGTACCTGGGAGCGTCGGAGGTGGGAGTGTAAGAAGGTACCTGGGAGTGTCGGAGGTACCTGGGAGTGTCGGAGGTGTACCTGGCAGTGTCAGAGGTGTACCTGGGAGTGTCTGGGGTGTACCTGGGAGTGTCAGGAGGTGTACCTGGGAGTGTCAGAGGTGTACCTGGGAGTGTCAGAGGTGCCTGGAGGTCAGAGGTGCACTTGGGAGGTCTGAGGTGTACCTGGCAGGTCTGAGGTGCACCTGGCAGTGTCAGAGGTGTACCTGGAGTGTCAGCAGTGTACCTGGGAGAGTGTTAGAGGTATCAGGGAGACAGATGAGTACCCAGAAGTGTCAGAGGTACCTAGGAGTGTGGAGAGAAGGCACGGGAGGTCTGGGGGGTACCTGGGAGTTTGAAAGGGGTACCTGGGAGGGCAGGGGTACCAGGGAGTCAGTGGAGCACGGAGTGCTGGGAGGTGTACCTGGGAGGTCAGGAGCTGTACCTGGGAGTGTCAGAGGTGTATCTGGGAGTGTCGGACGTACCTGGGAGCCTGGAGGTGTACCATGGAATGTCAGTGAGTACCTGGCAGTGTCAGAGGTGTACCTGGGAGTGTCAGAGGCACCTGGGAGGTCGGGTGTACCTGGGAGTGTCAGGAGGCCTGGGAGTGTCAGAGGTGCACCCTGGAGTGTCAGCGGTGTACCTGGAGTGTCAGAGGTGTACCTGGGAGTGTCGGAGGTGTACCTGGGAGGTGAGGAAGTGGCACCTGGGAGTGTCGGAGGTTCCTGGGAGTGTCGGAGGAGGTGTACCTGGCAGTGTCAGCGGTGTACCTGGGAGTGTCAGAGGTGTACCACGGAATGTCAGTGAAGTAGCTGGGAGGTCAAGGTGTACCTGGGAGGCCAGAGGTGTACCTGGGAGTAGGTGGAGCACCTGGGAGGTCAGAGGTGTACCTGGGAGTGTCAGAGGTGTGCCTGGGAGTGTCAGAGGTGCACTGGAGGTCAGAGGTGCACCTTGGAGTGTCTGAGTGTACCTGGGATTGTCTGGAGGTGTACCTGGCAGTGTCTGGAGGTGTACCTGGCAGTGTTCGAGGTGTACCCTGCAGTCAGCGGTGTACCTGGGAGTGTCAGGCGGTGTACCTGGGAGTGTTAGAGGTGTATCAGGAGTGACAGAGGAGCACCAGAAGGTCAGAGGTGTCACTAGGGAGTGTGAGAAGGTACCTGGGAGTGTCTGGGGTGTACCTGGGAGTGCTGTGTACCTGGGAGTGTCAGGGTGTACCAGGGAGTGTCAGAGGGTATCTGGGAGTGTCGGACGTGTACCTGGGAGGTCAGAGGTGTACCAGGAATGTCAGTGAGCACCTGGCAGTGTCAGAGGTGTACCTGGGAGTGTCAGAGGTGTACCTGGGAGTGTCAGGAGGTATACCTGGGAGGTCAGAGGTGTACCTGGGAGTGCTTGAGGTGTACCTGGGAGTGTCAGAGGTACCCTGGAGTGTCAGAGGTACCTGGGAGGCCAGAGGTGTACCTGGGAGTGTCGGAGGTGTACCTGGGAGTGTGAGAAGTGTACCTGGGAGTGTCGGAGGTGTTCCTGGGAGTGTCGGAGGTGCCCTGGCAGTTTCAGCAGTACCTGGGAGTGTCAAAGGTGTACCACGGAAGTCAGTGGAGTACCTGAGTGTCAGAGGTGTACCTGGAGTGTCGAGGTACTGAGTGTCAGAGGTGTACCTAGTAGGGTGTCAGAGGTGTCCTGGAGTGTCAGAGTTGTACCTGGAGTGTCGGAGGTGCACCTGGCGAGTGTGAGAACTGTACCTGAGAGTGTCTGAGGTGTACCTGGCAGTGTCAGAGGTGTACCTGAGAGTGTCGGAGGTGTACCTGGGAGTGTCAGAGGTGTACCTGGGAGTGTCGGAGGTGTACCTGGGAGGTAAGAAGTGTACCTGGGAGTGACGGGATGGGCCTGGGAGTGTCGGAGGTGTACCTGGGAGTGTCAGAGGTGTACCTGGGAGGTCAGAGGTACCAGGGAATGCCAGTGGAGTACCTGAGTGTCAAAGGTGTACCTGGGAGTGTCTGAGGTGTACCTGGGAGTGTCAGAGGTACCTGTGAGAGCAGAGGTGTACCTGAGTGTCAGAGGTACCTGGAGGCCAGAGGTGTACCTGGGAGTCAGAGGTGTACCTGGGAGTGTCAGAAGTGTACCTGGGAGTGTCGGGAGGTGTGCCTGGGCAAGTCGGAGGTGTACCTGGGAGGTCAGAGGTGACCTGGGAGTGTCTGGGGTGTACCTGGGAGTGTCAGAGGTGTACCTGGAGTGTCAGAGGTGTACCTGGGAGTGTCAGGGAGGTGCACTTGGGAGTGTCTGAGGTGTACCTGGCAGTGTCTGGAGGTGTACCTGGCAGTGCTCGGAGCGGTGTACCTGGGAGTGTCAGCAGTACCTGGGAGTGTTAGGGAGGTATCAGGGAGTGACAGATGAGCACCTAGAAGGTCAGAGGTGACCCAGGGAGTGTGAGAGGGTGTACCTGGGAGTGTCTGGGGTGTACCTGGGAGTTTCAAAGGGGTACCTGGGAGGGCAGGGGTGTACCAGGGAGCTCAGTGAGTACCTGGGAGGTCAGAGGTATCTGGGAGGCTGGGAGCTGTACCTGGGAGTGTCGGAGGTGTATCTGGGAGTGCCGGACGGGTACCTGGGAGTGTCAGAGGTGTACCATGGAATGTCAGTGGAGTACCTGGCAGTGTCAGAGGTACCTGGGAGGTCAGAGGCATACCTGGGAGTGTCAGAGGTGTACCTGAGGTCAGAGGTGTACTGGGAGTGTCAGAGGTACCTGGAGGTCAGCGGTGTACCTGGGAGTGTCAGAGGTGTACCTGGGAGTGTCGGAGGTGTACCTGGGAGTGTGAGAAGTGTACCTGGGAGTGTCGGAGGTGTTCCTGGAGTGTCAGGAGGTACCTGGCAGTGTCAGGCGTGTACCTGGGAGTGTCAGAGGTGTACCACGGAATGTCAGTGAAGTAGCTGGGAGTGTCAAAGGTACCTGGGAGTGTCAGAGGTACCTGGAGCAGCCAGTGGAGCACCTGGGAGGTCAGAGGTGTACCTGGAGCCGAGGTGTGCCTGGGTGGTCAGAGGTGCACTTGGGAGGCCAGGGAGCGTACCTTGAGTGTCTGAGGTACCTGGGATTGTCTGAGGTGTACCTGGCAGTGTTCGAGGTACCTGGCAGTGTCGAGGTACCCAGTGCTGGGGCGGTGTACCTGGGAGTGTGAGCGGTGTACCTGGGAGTGATAGAGGTATCAGGGAGTGACAGAGGAGTACCCAGAAGGGTCAGAGGTGTACCTAGGAGGTGGAGAAGTGGTACCTGGGAGTGTCTGGGGTGTACCTGGGAGTGTCAGAGGTGTACCTGAGTGTCAGGGGTACCAGGAGTGTCAGAGGTATCTGGGAGTGTCGGACGTACCTGGGAGTGTCAGGTGTACCAGGAATGTCAGTGAGTACCTGGCAGTGTCAGAGGTGTACCTGGGAGGTCAGAGGTGATCTGGAGTGTCAGAGGTGTACCCTGGAATGTCAGAGGTACCTGGGAGGTCAGAGGTACCTGGGAGGTCAGGAGGTGCACGGGAGGTCAGAGGTACCTGGGAGTGTCAGAGGTGTACCTGGGAGTGTCAGAGGTACCCTGGGAGGTCAGAGGTGTACCTGGGAGGTCAGGTGTACCTGGGAGTGTCGGAGGTGTACCTGGGAGTTTGAGAAGTGTACCTGGGAGTCGGAGGTGTACTTGGAAGCTTCAGCGTGTACCTGGGAGTGTCAAAGGTGCACGACGGGAATGTTAGTGGAGTACCTGGGAGTGTCAGAGGTGTACTCGGAGTGTCGAGGTGTACCTGGGAGTGTCAGAGAGTGTACCTAGTAGTGTCAGAGGTGTCCTGGGAGTGTCAGAGTTGTACCTGGGAGTGTCGGAGGTGCACCTGCGAGTGTGAGAACTGTACCTGAGAGTGTCAGAGGTGTACCCAGTGTCAGAGAGGTGTACCTGGGAGTGTCAGAGGTATACCTGGGAGTGTCAGAGGTGTACCTGGGAGGTCAGAGGTGCACCTGGGAGTGTCAGAGGTGTACCTGGAGTGTCAGGGTGTACCTGGGAGTGTCAGGAGGTGTACCTGGAGTGCCGGAGGTGTACCTGGGAGTAGGAGAAGGTACCTGGGAGCGTGGAGGTGTTCCTGGGAGTGTCGGAGGTACCTGCAGTGTCAGGGGGTGTACCTGGGAGTGTCAGAGGTACCACGGAATGTCAGTGAAATAGCTGAGTGTCAAAGGTGTACCTGGGAGGCTGGGGAGGTGTACCTGGGAGTGTCAGGAGTACCTGGGAGGTCAGAGGTGTACCTGGGAGTGTCGAGGTGTGCCTGGGAGTGTCAGAGGCACTTGAGTGTCAGAGGTGCACCTTGGAGGTCTGAGGTGTACCTGGGAGTGTCTGAGGTGTACCTGGCAGTGTCTGAGGTACCTGGCAGTGTCTGAGGTACCTCAGTGTCAGCGGTGTACCTGGGAGTGTCAGAGGTGTACCTGGAGAGCAGAGAGGTGTATCAGGGAGTGACAGAGGAGCCAGAAGTGTCGAGGTAGCCTAGGGAGTGTGAGAAGTACCTGGGAGTGTCTGGGGGTGTACCTGGAGTGTTGGGTGTACCTGGGAGTGTCAGGGGTGTACCTGGAGGTCAGAGGTGTACCTGGGAGGTCGGAGGTACCTGGATGCTCAGAGGTGTACCTGGAAGTCAGTGAGTACCCAGGTGTCAGAGGTGTACCTGGGAGTGTCAGAGGTGTACCGGGAGTGTCAGAGGATACCTGGGAGGCTGGGAGGTGTACCTGGGAGTGTCAGGAGGTGCACCTGGGAGTGTCAGAGGTGTACCCTGGAGTGTCAGAGGTGTACCTGGGAGTGTCAGAGGCACCTGGGAGGTTGAGGTGTACCTGGGAGTGTGAGAAGGTACCTGGGAGTGTCGGAGGTGTTCCTGGGAGGCCGGAGGTACCTGGCAGTTTCAGCGGTGTACCTGGGAGTGTCAAAGGTGCTGACGGAATGTCAGTGAGCACTGGGAGTGTCAGAGGTGTACCTGGGAGTGCCGAGGTGTACCTGGGAGTGTCAGGAGGTGTACCAGTGTCAGAGGTGTCCTGGGAGTGTCAGAGTTGTACCTGGAGAGTGGAGGTGCACCTGCGAGTGTGAGAAGTGTACCTGAGAGTGTCTGGAGGTGTACCTGGCAGTGTCAGCGGTGTACCTGGAGAGTGTCGGAGGTGTACCTGGGAGTGTCAGAGGTGTACCTGGGAGTGTCGGAGGTGTACCTGGGAGTGTAAGAGGCCTGGGAGGACAGAGGAGGCCCTGGGAGGTCGGAGTGCACTGGGAGTGTCAGGTGTACCTGGGAGTGTCAGAGGTACCAGAATGCCAGTGAGCACTGTGAGTGTCAGAGGGTGTACCTGGGAGTGTCTGAGGTGTACCTGGGAGGTCAGAGGTGTACCTGGAGTGTCAGAGGTGTACCTGGGAGTGCTGGGAGGTGTACCTGGGAGTGTCAGGAGGTGTACCTGGGAGTGTCGGAGGTGTACCTGGGAGTGTCAGAAGTGTACCTGGGAGTGTCGGAGTGTACCTGGGAGGTCGGAGGTGTACCTGGGAGTGTCAGAGGTGGACCTGGGAGTGTCTGGGGTGTACCTGGGAGTGCTCGAGGTGTACCTGGGAGTGTCAGAGGTACCTGGGAGTGTCAGGAGGTGCACTTGGGAGTGTCTGAGGTGTACCTGGCAGTGCCTGAGGTGTACCTGGCATGTCAGCGGTGTACCTGGGAGTGTCAGCAGTGTACCTGGGAGTGTTAGGAGGTATCAGGAGTGACAGATGAGTACTCAGAAGTGTCAGAGGTACCTAGGGAGGAGAAGGTACCTGGGAGTGTCTGGGGTGTACCTGGGAGTTTGGAAGGGGTACCTGGGAGGGCAGGGGTGTACCAGGGAGCATCAGTGGAGTACCTGGGAGTGTCAGAGGTGTACCTGGGAGTGTCAGAGCTGTACCTGGGAGGTCAGAGGTGTATCTGGGAGTGTCGGACGTGTACCTGGGAGTGTCAGGAGGTGTACCATGGAATGTCAGGTGAGTACCTGGCAGTGTCAGAGGTGTACCTGGGAGTGTCAGGCACCTGGGAGTGTCAGAGGTGTACCTGGGAGTGTCAGAGGTGTACCTGGGAGGCTGGGAGGTGTACCCTGGGAGGTCAGCGGTACCTGGGAGTGCAGAGGTACCTGGGAGTGTCGGAGGTACCTGGGAGTGTGAGAAGGTACCTGGGAGGTCGGGAGGTGTTCCTGGGAGTGTCGGAGGTGTACCTGGCAGTGTCAGCGGTGTACCTGGGAGTGTCAGAGGTGCACCACGGAATGTCAGTGAAGTAGCTGGGAGGTCACAAGATCTGGGAGTGTCAGAGGTGTACCTGGGAGGTCAGTGAGCACCTGGGAGTGTCAGAGGTGTACCTGGGAGGTCAGAGGTGTGCCTGGTGTCAGAGGTGCACTTGGGAGTGTCAGAGGCACCTGGAGTGTCTGAGTGTACCTGGGATTGTCTGGTGTACCTGGCAGTGTCTGAGGTGTACCTGGGTGTCTGAGGTGTACCTGGCAGTGTCAGCGGTGTACCTGGGAGTGTCAGCGGTGTACCTGGGAGTGTTAGAGGTATCAGGGAGTGACGGAGGTGTACCTAGAAGTGTCAGAGGTGTACCTAGAGTGTGAGAAGTGTACCTGGGAGTGTCTGGGGTGTACTGGGAGCACAGAGGTACCTGGAGGTCAGGGGTGTACCAGGAGCAAGCTGGGAGGTGTACCTGGGAGGTGTCGGACGTACCTGGGAGGTCAGAGGTGTACCAGGAATGTCAGTGAGCACCTGGCAGTGTCAGAGGTGTACCTGGAGTGTCAGAGGTGATCCTGGGAGGCCGGAGGTGTACCCTGAATGTCAGAGGTGTACCTGGGAGTGCTGGGAGGTGTACTGGGAGTGTCAGAGGTATACCTGGGAGGTCAGGAGGTGTACCTGGGAGTGTCAGGAGGTGTACCTGGAGTGTCAGGAGGTGCACCCTGGAGTGTCAGAGGTGTACCTGGGAGTACAGAGGTGTACCTGGAGTGTCGGAGGCACGGGAGTGTGAGAAGTGTACCTGGGAGTGTCGGAGGTGTACCTGGCAGAGCCAGCAGTACCTGGGAGTGTCAAAGGTGCATGACGGAATGTCAGGGTGGAGCACCTGGGAGTGTCAGAGGTGTACTCGAGTGTCAGAGGTGTACCTGGGAGTGTCAGAGGTACACTGAGTAGTGTCAGAGGTGTCCTGGAGTGTCAGAGGTGTACCTGGGAGTGTCGGAGGTGCACCTGGGAGTGTGGAGAACTGTACCTGAGAGTGTCAGAGGTGTACCTGGGAGTGTCTGGGGGTACCTGGGAGTGTCAGAGGTGTACCTGGGAGTGTCAGGGTGTACCTGGAGTGTCAGTGGAGCACTGGGGAGTGTCAGGAGGTGTACCTGGGAGGTCAGGAGGTGTACCTGGAGTCAGAGGTGCACTTGGGAGGTCAGAGGTGCACCTGGGAGTGTCTGAGGTGTACCTGGGAGTGTCTGGAGGTGTACCTGGCAGTCTGAGTGTACCTGGCAGTGTCTGGAGGTGTACCTGGGAGTGTCAGTGGTGTACCTGGGAGTGTCAGGGGGTGTACCTGGGAGCAGAGGTGTATCAGGAGTGACAGATGAGTACCTAGAAGTGTCAGAGGTGTACCTAGAGGACAAGGTACCTGGGAGTGTCTGGGTGTACCTGGGAGTGTCAAAGGGCACGGGAGTGGGCAGGGCACAGGAGTGCCGAGGTGTACCTGGGAGGCCGGACGTGTACCTGGGAGTGTCAGAGGTACCAGGAATGTCAGTGAGTACCTGGGAGTGTCAGAGGTGTACCTGGGAGGGCCAGAGGTGATCTCTGGGAGTGTCAGAGGTACCCTGGAATGTCAGAGGTGTACCTGGGAGTGTCAGAGGTGTACCTGAGTGTCAGAGGTGTACCCTGGAGTGTCAGGGTGTACCTGGGAGTGTCAGAGGTGTACCTGGAGGTCGGAGGTGTACCTGGGAGGTGAGGAAGGTACCTGGGAGGTCGGAGGTGTTCTGGAGAGTGGAGGTGTACCTGGGAGTGTCAGCGGTGTACCTGGGAGTGTCAGAGGTGTACCATGGAATGTCAGTGGAAGTACCTGGGAGTGTCAGAGGTGTACCTGGGAGTGCCAGAGGTACCTGGGAGCGTCAGTGAGTACCTGGGAGGTCAGAGGTACCTGGGAGGTTGGGAGGTGTGCCTGGGAGTGTCAGAGGTGCACTTGGGAGTGTCAGAGGTGCACCTGGAGTGTCTGAGGTGTACCTGGGAGTGTTCAGTACCTGGCAGTGTCTGAGGTGTACCTGGCAGTGTCTGGAGGTGTACCTGGCAGTGTCAGTGGTGTACCTGGGAGTGTCAGGGGTGTACCTGATCAGGGAGTGACGGAGGTGTACCCAGAAGGGTCAGAGGTGTACCTAGGAGGTGAGAAGTGTACCTGGGAGTGTCTGGGGTGTACCTGGGAGTTGGGGAGGTACCTGGGAGTGTCAGGGGTGTACCAGGAGGTCAGAGGTGTATCTGGGAGTGTCTGACAGTACCTGGAGGTCAGAGGTGTACCAGGGAATGTCAGTGGAGTACCTGGCAGTGTCAAAGGTACCTGGAGTGTCAGGAGGTGATCCTGAGAAACAGAGGTGTACCTGGAATGTCAGAGGTGTACCTGGGAGTGCTGGGAGGTGTACCTGGGAGTGTCAGAGGATTACCTGGGAGTGTCAGGAGGTGTACCTGGGAGGCCGAGGACCGAGTAGGCACCTGGAGTCAGAGGTGTACCTGGGAGTGTCAGAGGTACCTGGGAGTGTCGGGAGGTGTACCTGGGAGTTTGAGAGGTGTACCTGGGAGCAGAGTGTACCTGGCAGTGTCAGGGTGTACCTGGGAGTGTCAGAGGTGTACGACGGAATGTCAGTGGAGTACCTGGAGAGTGTCAGAGGTGTCCCTGGGAGTGTCAGAGTTGTACCTGGGAGTGTCGGAGGTGCACCTGCGAGTGTGGGAGAACTGTACCTGGGAGAGTGTCTGAGGTACCTGGCATTGTTGGGGCGGTGTACCTGGAGAGTGTCGGAGGTGTACCTAGGTGTCAGAGGTACCTGGGAGGCCGAGGTACCTGGGAGTGGAGAAGTGTACCTGGGAGTGACGGAGGTGCCCTGGGAGTGTCGGAGGTGCACCTGGCAGTGTCAGCGGTGTACCTGGGAGTGTCAGAGGTGTACCAGGGAATGCCAGTGGAGTACCTGGCAGGAGTGTCGAGCGGTGTACCTGGGAGTGTCTGAGGTGTACCTGGGAGGTCAGAGGTGTACCTGGGAGTGTAAAAGGTACTTGGGGTCGGAGGTGTACCTGGGAGGTGAGAAGTGCCCTGGAGTGTCAGAGGTACCTGGGAGGTTCTCAGAGGTGTACCTGAGAGTGACGGAGATGCACCTGGGAGGTCAGAGGTATACCTGGGAGGCCGGAGGTACCTGGGAGCAGTCGTGGAGGTGTACCTGGGAGTGTCAGAGGTGTATGGGAGTGCCAGGAGGTGTACCTGGGAGTGTCAGAGGTGTACCTGGGAGTGTCAGAGGTACCTGGGAGTGTCAGAGGTGTACCTGGGAGTGTCGGAGGTACCTGGGAGGTAAGAAGTGTACCTGGGAGTGTCGGAGGTGTACCTGGGAGTGTCGGAGGTGTACCTGGCAGGTCAGAGGTGTACCTGGGAGTGTCTGGGTACCTGGGAGGTCAGAGGTGTACCTGGAGTGTCAGGGGTGCACCAGGAGTCAGTGAGCACCTGGGAGGTCAGGGGAGGTACCTGGGAGTGTCAGAGGTGTGCCTGGGAGTGTCAGAGGTGCACTTGAGTGTCAGAGGTGCACCTGGAGTGTCTGGAGGTGTACCTGGGAGTGTCTGAGGTGTACCTGGCAGTGTCTGAGGTGTACCTGGCAGTGTCTGGAGGTGTACCTGGCAGTGTCAGGGTGGTGTACCTGGGAGTGTCAGTGGTACCTGGGAGTGTTAGAGGTGTATCAGGGAGTGACAGATGAGTACCTAGAAGGTCAGAGGTGTACCTAGGAGTGTGAGAAGTGTACCTGGGAGTGTCTGGGGTGTACCTGGGAGTTCAGGGGTACCTGGGAGTGGTAGGGTACCAGGGAGTGTCAGAGGTGACCTGGGAGTGTCGGAGGTACCTGGGAGTGTCAGAGGTACCAGGAATATCAGTGGAGTACCTGGCAGTGTCAGAGGTGTACCTGGGAGTGTCAGAGGTGATCCTGGGAGTGTCAGAGGTGTACCTGGAATGTCAGGAGGTGTACCTGGGAGGCTGGGAGGTGTACCTGGGAGTGTCAGAGGCATACCTGGGAGTGCAGAGGTGCCTGGGAGGTTGGGAGGTGTACCTGGGAGTGTCAGAGGTGTACCTAGTGTCGAGGTACCTGGGAGTGCAGAGGTGTACCTGGGAGGTCTGAGGTACCTGGGAGTGTGAGGCGTGACCTGGGAGTGTCGGAGGTGTTCCTGGGAGTGTCGGAGGTGTCACCTGGTGTCAGCGGTGTACCTGGGAGTGTCAGAGGTGCACCACGAATGTCAGTAGCACCCTGGAGTGTCAGAGCAGGCCGGGGGGTATACCTGGGAGTCAGGGTGTACCTGGGAGTGTTAGAGGTGCACACTGGAGTGACAGAGGAGTACCTGGAAGTGTCAGAGGTGTACCTAGGGAGGAGAAGTGTACCTGGGAGTGTCTGGGTGTACCTGGGAGTGTCAGAGGTGTACCTGGGGAGTCAGGTACCTGGGAGGCTGGGAGGGTATCTGGAGGCTGACGGGTACCTGGGAGTGTCAGAGGTGCACTTGGGAGTGTCAGAGGTGCACCTTGGAGTGTCTGAGGTGTACCTGGGAGTGTCTGAGGTGTACCTGGCAGTGTCTGAGGTGTACCTGGGAGTGTCGGAGGTGTTCCTATGAGTGTGAGAAGTGTACCTGGGAGTGTCGGAGGTGTTCCTGGGAGTGTCGGAGGTGTACCTGGCAGTTTCAGCGGTGTACCTGGGAGTGTCAAAGGTGTACTACGGAATGTCAGTGGAGTACCTGGGAGTGTCAGAGGTGTACCTGGGAGTGTCAGAGATGTGCCTCGGAGTGTCAGAGGTGTACATAGCAGTGTCAGAGGTGTCCCTGGGAGTGTTAGAGGTGTATCATGGAGTGACAGATGAGTACCTAGAAGTGTCAGAGGTGTACCTAGGAGTGTGAGAAGTGTACCTGGGAGTGTCTGGGGCGTACCTGTGAGTTTCAAAGGGGTACCTGGGAGTGGCAGGGGTGTACCAGGGAGTGTCAGTGGACTACCTGGGAGTGTCAGAGGTGTACCTGGGAGTGTCAGAGCTGTACCTGGGAGTGTCAGAGGTGTATCTGGGAGTGTCGGACGTGTACCTGGGAGTGTCAGAGGTGTACCATGGAATGTCAGTGGAGCACCTGGCAGTGTCAGAGGTGTACCTGGGAGTGTCAGAGGTATACCTGGGAGTGTCAGAGGTGTACCTGGGAGTGTCAGAGGTGTACCTGGGAGTGTCAGAGGTGTACCTGGGAGTGTCGGAGGTGTACCTGCGAGTGTGAGAAGTGTACCTGGGAGTGTCGGAGGTGTTCCTGAGAGTGTCGGAGGTTTACCTGGCAGTGTCAGCGGTGTACCTGGGAGTGTCACAGGTGTACCACGGAATGTCAGTGAAGTAGCTGGGAGTATCAAAGGTGTACCTGGGAGTGTCAGAGGTGTACCTGGGAGTGTCAGTGGAGTACCTGGGAGTGTCAGAGGTGTACCTGGGAGTGTCAGAGGTGTGCCTGGGAGTGTCAGAGGTGCACTTGGAAGTGTCAGAGGTGCACCATGGAGTGTCTGAGGTGTACCTGGGATTGTCTGAGGTGTACCTGGCAGTGTCTGAGGTGTACCTGGCAGTGTCTGAGGTGTACCTGGGAGTATCAGCGGTGTACCTGGGAGTGTTAGAGGTGTATCAGGGAGTGACAGAGGAGTACCTATAAGTGTCAGAGGTGTACCTAGGAGTGTGAGAAGTGTACCTGCATTGTCTGGGGTGTGGCCCAGGAGTGTCAGAGGTGTACCTGGGAGTGTCAGGGGTACCAGGAGTGTCAGAGGTGTATCTGGGAGCAAGCCGGAGGTGCACCTGGGAGTATCAGAGGTGTACCTTAGAATGTCAGTGGAGTACCTGCAGTGTCAGAGGTGTACCTGGAGGTCAAAGGTGAACTGGAGTGTCAGGAGGTACCTGAATGTCAGAGAGGTGTATCTGGGAGTGTCGGACGTGTACCTGGGAATGTCAGAGGTGTACCAGGGAATGTCAGTGGAGTACCTGGCAGTGTCAGAGGTGTACCTGGGAGTGTCAGAAGTGATCCTGGGAGTGTCAGAGGTGTACCCTGGAATATCAGAGGTGTACCTGGGAGTGTCAGAGGTGTACCTGGGAGTGTCGGAGGTGTACCTGCGAGTGTGAGAAGTGTACCTGGGAGTGTCGGAGGTGTACTGGCGAAGCTCAGAGGTGTACCTGGGAGTGTCAGAGGTGTACTGACGGAATGTCAGTGGAGTACCTGAGAGGTCAGAGGTGTACCTGGAGTGTCAGAGGTGTACCTGGGAGTGTCAGAGGTGTACCTGGGAGCACTGGAGGTGCACCTGGGAGTGTGGAGAACTGTACCTGGGAGTGTCTGAGGTGTACCTGGCATTGTTGGGGGGGTGTACCTGAGAGTGTCGGAGGTGTACCTAGGAGTGTCAGAGGGTGTACCTGGGAGTGTCGGAGGTGTACCTGGGAGGGAGAAGTGTACCTGGGAGTGACGGAGGAACATGGGAGTGTCGGAGGTGTACCTGGCAGTGTCAGAGGTACCTGGGAGTGTCAGAGGTGTACCTAGGAATGCCAGAGGTACACTGGGAGCATAAAAGGTGTACCTGGGAGTGTCGGAGGTGTACCTGGGAGTGTCCGAAGTGTACCTGGCAGTGTCAGTGGTACCTGGGAGGTTGGGGCGGTGCACTGGGAGTGTTAGGAGGTATCAGGAGGACAGATGAGCACCTAGGAAGTGTCAGAGGTGTACCTGGGAGTGTGAGAAGGTACCTGGGAGTGTCTGGCTGGGGTGTACCTGGGAGTGTCAGAGGGTACCTGGGAGTGTGCAGGGTGTACCTGGAGTGTCAGAGGTGCATCTGGGAGTGTCGGAGGTGTACCTGGGAGTGTCAGAGGTGTACCAGGAATGTCAGTGAGTACTGGGAGGTTGGGAGGTGTGGGAGTGTCAGAGGTGATCCTGGGAGTGTCAGGAGGTGTACCGAATGTCAGGAGGTGTACCTGGAGTCTGGGAGGTACCTGGGAGTGTCAGAGGCACCTGGGAGGTCAGAGGTGTACCTGGAGTGTCAGAGGTGTACTTGGAGCGGAGGTGCACCTGGGAGTGTCGAGGTGTACCTGGGAGCAGGAGAAGTGTACCTGGGAGTGTGGAGGAACCTGGGAGTGCCGAGGTGTACCTGGCAGTGTCAGCGGTGTACCTGGGAGGTCAAGGTACCACGGAATGTCAGTGGAGTACCTGGGAGGTCAGAGGTGTACTGGTGGTGCCAAGCAGGTACCTGGGAGTGTCAAGGAAATGGGAGTACAGGAAGGTATCAGGGAGTGACACATGAGTACTCAGTGTCGGAGGTGTACCTAGAGTGAGAAGTGTACCTGAGTGTCTGGGTGTACCTGGGAGTTTCAGAGGGGTACCTGGGAGGCAGTGGTGTACCTGGGAGGTCGGAGGTGTACCTGGAGCAGTGTACCTGGGAGGTCAGAGGTGTATCTGGGAGTGTCGGAGGGGTACCTGGGAGGCCAGGAGGTGTGTCAAGGGGTACCTGGGAGTGTCAGAGGTGTACCAGGAATGTCAGGTGAAGTACCTGGGAGGTCAGAGGTGTACCTGGGAGGTCAGGAGGTGCACTGGGGAGTGTCAGGAGGCCTGGAGTGTCAGAGGTGTACCTGGGAGTGTCAGGAGGTGTGCCTGGAGTGTCAGGAGGTGCACTGGAGTCAGAGGTGCACCTGGAGTGTCTGAGGTGTACCTGAGTGTCAGAGGTGCCTGGGAGTGTCAGAGGTGTACCTGGGAGTGTCGGAGGTGTACCTGGGAGGTCAGGGTGTACCTGGGGAGGCAGCACCTGGGAGTGTTAGAGGTGTCAGGGAGGACAGAGGAGTACCAGAAGTCAGAGGTGTACTTGGGAGCAGGAGAAGGTACCTGGGAGTGTCTGGGGTGTACCTGGGAGGTCAGAGGTGTACCTGGAGGCCAGGTGTACCTGGGAGTGTCAGAGGTGTACCTGGGAGTGCCGGACGTGTACCTGGGAGTGTCAGAGGTGTACCAGGGAATGTCAGTGAGTACCTGGCAGAAGTCAGAGGTACATGGGAGTGTGCAAGGTACCTGGGAGTGTCTGGGGTGTACCTGGGAGTTTAGCAACCTGGGAGTGGCAGTGGAGTACCTGGGAGTGTCGGAGGTGCACTCGGGAGTGTCAGAGCTGTACCTGGGAGTGTCAGAGGTGTATCTGGGAGGTTGGACGGTACCTGGGAGTGTCAGAGGTGCCATGGAATGTCAGTGAGTACCTGGCAGTGTCAGAGGTGTACCTGGGAGTTTCAGAGGTATACCTGGGAGGCTGGGAGGTGTACCTGGGAGGTCAGAGGTATCTGGGAGTGTCAAAGGTGTACCTGGGAGTCAGAGGTACCTGGGAGTGTCATTGGAGTACCTTGGAGGTCAGAGGGGTACCTGCGAGTGTCAGAGGTGTGCCTGGGAGTGTCAGAGGTGCACTTCTGAGTGTCAGAGGTGCACCTTGGAGTGTCTGAGGTGTACCTGGGATTGTCTGAGGTGTACCTGGCAGTGTTCGAGGTGTACCTGGCAGTGTCTGAGGTGTACCTGGCAGTGTCAGTGGTGTACCTGGGAGGCTGCGGTGTACCTGGGAGTGTTAGAGGTGCATCGGGAGTGACAGAGGAGCACATAGAAGTGTCAGAGGTGTACCTAGGAGTGTGGAGAAGTGTACCTGGGAGTGTCTGGGGTGTATCTGGGAGTGTCAGAGGTTTACCTGGGAGGTCAGGGGTGTACCAGGGAGGTCAGATGTGTATCTGGGAGTGTCGGACGGTACCTGGGAGGTCAGAGGTACCAGGAATGTCGGTGGAGTACCTGGCAGTGTCAGAGGTGCACGTGGGAGGCCAGAGGTGATCCTGGGAGGTCAGAGGCACTGGAATGTCAGAGGTGCACGGGGAGGTCAGAGGTGTACCTGGGAGTGTCAGGTGTTACCTGGGAGGTCAGAGGTGTACCTGGATGTCAGGAGGTGTACCTGGGAGTGTCAGGAGGTACCCTGGAGTGTCAGAGGTGTACCTGGGAGTGTCAGAGCTGGACCTGGGAGTGTCGGAGGTGTACCTGTGAGTGTGAGAAGTGTACCTGGGAGTGTCTGGGGTGTACCTGATTTCAAAGGGGTACCTGGGAGTGGCAGTGGAGTACCTGGGAGTGTCGGAGGTGTACCTGGGAGTGTCAGAGCTGTACCTGGGAGTGTCAGAGGTGTATCTGGGAGTGTTGGACGTGTACCTGGGAGTGTCAGAGGTGTACCATGAATGTCAGTGAGTACCTGGCAGTGTCAGAGGTACCTGGGAGTTTCCAGAGGCATTACCTGGGAGGTCAGAGGTGTACCTGGGAGTGTCAGAGGTGTACCTGGGAGTGTCAGGAGGTGTACCCTGGAGGCGGTACCTGGGAGTGTCAGAGGTGTACCTGGGAGTGTCGGAGGTACCTGGGAGGGAGAAGGTACCTGGGAGTGTCGGAGGTACCTGGGAGTGTCGGAGGTGTACCTGCTGTGCAAGGTACCTGGGAGGTTGGGAGGTACCACGGAATGTCCTTGAAGTGAGCTGGGAGCAAAGGTACCTGGGAGGTCAGAGGTGTACCTGGGAGTGTCATTGAGCATGGGGAGTGTCAGAGAGGTACCTGGGAGTGCCAGAGGTGCCTGGGAGGTCAGGAGGTGCACTTGAGTGTCAGAGGTGCACCTTGGAGTGTCTGAGGTGTACCTGGGATTGTCTGAGGTGTACCTGGCAGTGTCTGAGGTACCTGGCAGTGTCTGAGGTGTACCTGCAGTGTCAGGGCGGTGTACCTGGGAGTGTCAGCGGTGTACCTGGGAGTGTTAGAGGTATCAGGGAGTGACAGAGGAGTACCTAGAAGTGTCAGAGGTGTACCTAGGAGTGTGAGAAGTACCTGGGAGTGTCTGGGGTGTACCTGGGAGGTCAGTGGTGTACCTGGGAGTGTCAGGGGTGTACCAGGGAGTGTCAGAGGTGTATCTGGGAGCGTCGGACGTGTACCTGGGAGTGTCAGAGGTGTACCAGGAATGTCAGTGAGCACCTGGCAGTGCTCAGGGTTGTACCTGGGAGTGTCAGAGGTGATCCTGGAGTGTCAGAGGTGCACCTGGAATGTCAGGAGGTGTACCTGGGAGTGTCAAAGGTACCTGGGAGTGTCAGGAGGTATACCTGGGAGGTCAGAGGTACCTGGGAGTGTCAGAGGTGTACCTGGGAGTGTCAGGAGGTGCCCCTGGGAGGTCAGAGGTGTACCTGGGAGGTTGGGAGGTGTCCTGGGAGTGTCGGAGGTACCTGGGAGGTGAGAAGGGTACCTGGGAGTGTCGGAGGTGTTCCTGGGAGTGTCGAGGTGTACCTGGCAGTTTCAGCGGTGTACCTGGGAGTGTCAAAGGTGTACTGACGGAATGTCAGTGGAGTACCTGAGAGTGTCAGAGGTGTACCCTTGGAGGTCAGAGGTACCTCGGAGTGTCAGGAGGTGTAGCTAGTAGTGTCAGAGGTGTTCCTGGGAGTGTCAGAGTTGTACCTGGGAGTGTCGGAGGTGCACCTGCGAGTGTGAGAACTGTACCTGAGAGTGTCTGAGGTGTACCTGGCATTGGTCAGGGGTGTGACCTGGAGAGTGTCGGAGGTGTACCTAGGTGTCAGAGGTACCTGGGAGTGTCGGAGGTGTACCTGGGAGTGTGAGAAGTGTACCTGGGAGTGACGGAGGTGTACCTGGGAGTGTCGGAGGTGTACCTGGCAGTGTCAGGGGGGTGTACCTGGGAGTGTCAGAGGTGTACCAGGGAATGCCAGAGGTGTACCTGGGAGTGTAAAAGGTGTACTTGGGAGTGTCGGAGGTGTACCTGGGAGTGCGAGAAGTGCTCCTGGGAGTGTCTGTGGTGTACCTGGGAGGTTCAGAGGTGTACCTGAGAGTGACGGAGATGTACCTGGGAGTGTCAGAGGTGTACCTGGGAGTGTCGGAGGTGTACCTGAGTGTAAGAAGTGTACCTGGGAGTGTCGGAGGTACCTGGGAGTGTCGGAGGTGCACCTGGGAGCTCAGGAGGTGACTTGGGAGTGCCAGAGGTAGCCTGGAGAGTCTGAGAGGTACCTGGGAGTGTCAGAGGTGTAAGCTGGGAGTGTCAGAGGTGTACCTGGGAGTGTCGGAGGTGTACCTAGGTGTGTCAGAGGTGTACCTGCGAGTGTCAAAGGTGCCTGAGAGTGTCTGAGGTGTACCTGGGAGGTCAGAGGTGTACCTGGGAGTGTAAAAGGGTACTTGGGAGTGTCGGAGGTGTACCTGGGAGGCGAGAAGTGCTCCTGGGAGGTCTGTGGTGTACCTGGGAGGTTCAGAGGTGTACCTGGAGAGTGACGGGATGTACCTGGGAGTGTCAGAGGTGTACCTGGGAGCGTCGGAGGTACCTGGGAGTGTAAGAAGTGTACCTGGGAGTGTCGGAGGTGTACCTGGGAGTGTCGGAGGTACCTGGGAGTGTCAGAGGCATTCTGGGAGGCCAGAGGTGTACCTGAGAGTGTCAGAGGTGTACCTGGGAGTGTCAGGGTGTAGCTGGGAGGTCAGAGGTGTACCTGGGAGGTTTGGAGGTGTACCTGGGAGTGTAAGAAGTGTACCTGGGAGGTTGTGGAGGTACCTGGGAGTGTCGGAGGTACCTGGCAGTGTCAGAGGTACCTGGGAGTGTCTGGGGTGTACCTGGAGCAGTCAGCAGGTGTACCTGGGAGGTCGGGTGTACCAGGGAGTGTCAGTGGAGTACCTGGGAGTGTCAGAGGTGTACCTGGGAGTGGGAGGTGCACTGGGAGTGTCAGAGGTGCACTTGGGAGTGTCAGAGGTGCACCTGGAGTCTGAGGTGTACCTGGGAGTGTCTGGAGGTACCTGGCAGTGTCTGAGGTGTACCTGGCAGTGTCTGAGGTGTACCTGGCAGTGCTGGGGTGGTGCATGGGAGTGTCATGGTGTACCTGGAGTGTTAGAGGTGTATCAGGAGTGACAGATGAGCACCCAGAAGTGTCAGAGGTGTACCTAGGAGTGTGAGAAGTGTACCTGGGAGTGTCTGGGGTGTACCTGGGAGTTTCAGGGGCACCTGGGAGTGGCAGGGTGTACCAGGGAGTGTCAGAGGTGTATCTGGGAGTGTCGGACGTGTACCTGGGAGGTCAGAGGTACCAGGAATGTCAGTGGAGTACCTGGCAGTGTCAGAGGTGTACCTGGAGGTCAGAGGTGATCCTGGGAGTGTCAGAGGTACCCTGGAATGTCAGAGGTGTACCTGGGAGTGTCAGAGTGTACTGGGAGAGTGTCAGAGGCATACCTGGGAGTGTCAGAGGTGTACCTGGAGTGTCAGAGGTACCTGGGAGCGCCAGGAGGTGTACCTGGAGTGTCAGAGGTGTACCTGGGAGGTTGGGAGGTGTACCTGGGAGTGTCGGAGGTACCTGGGAGGTGAGAAGGGTACCTGGGAGTGTCGGAGGCCTGGAGTGTCGGAGGTGCACTGGCAGTGTCAGCAGTGTACCTGGGAGTGTCAAGGTGTACCACGAAATGTCAGTGAGTACCTGGGAGTGTCAGGAGGTGTCCTGGCAGTGTCAGCGGTGTACCTGGAGTGTCAGCGGTGTACCTGGGAGTGTCAGAAGTGTATCAGGAGTGACAGATGAGTACCTAGAAGTGTCTGGGAGGTACATGGGAGTGTGAGTGTACCTGGGAGTGTCTATGGGAGTTTGAAGGGGTACCTGGGAGTGGCAGTGGAGTACCTGGGAGGTCGGAGGTGTACTGGGAGGTCAGAGCTGTACTGGGAGGTCAGAGGTGTATCTGGGAGTGTTGGACGTGTACCTGGGAGCAGCAGGAGGTGTGGCGGTGTACCTGGAGTGTCAGAGGTGTACCACGGAATGTCTGTGAAGGAAGCTGGGAGTGTCAGAGGTGTACCTGGGAGGTCAGAGGTACCTGGGAGTGTCAGTGAGCACCTGGGAGTGTCAGAGGTGTACCTGGAGTGTCAGAGGTGTACCTGGGAGTGTCAGAGGTGCACTTGAGGCTCAGAGGTGCACCTTGGAGTGTCTGAGGTGTACCTGGGAGTGTCTGGAGGTGTACCTGGCAGTGTCTGGAGGTGTACCTGGCAGTGTCTGAGGTGTACCTGGCAGTGTCAGCGGTGTACCTGGGAGTGCTGGGCGGTGCCTGGGAGTGTTAGAGGTGTACCAGGGAGGTCAGATGTACCTGGGAGTGTCGGAGGTGTACCTGGGAGTGTCAGAGGTGTACCAGGGAATGCTGGGTGAGTACCTGGCAGTGTCGAGGTGTACGTGGGAGGTTGGGAGGTGATCTGGGAGTGTCAGAGGTGTACCGGAATGTGGGAGGTGTACTGGGAGGTCAGAGGTGTACCTGGGAGGCCAGAGGCATACCTGGGAGGCCGAGGTGTACCTGAGTGTCAGAGGTGTACCTAGGAGGTGAGAAGGTACCTGGGAGTGTCTGGGGTGTACCTGGGAGTGTCAGAGGTGTACCTGGGAGGTCAGGGTGTACCAGGGAGTGTCAGAGGTGTATCTGGGAGTGTCGGACGTACCTGGGAGGTCAGAGGTGTACCAGGAATGTCAGGAGTACCTGGCAGTGTCAGAGGTGTACTGGGAGTGTCAGGAGGTGATCTGGGAGTGTCAGAGGTACCCCTGGAATGTCAGAGGTGTACCTGGGAGGCCAGAGGTGTACCTGGGAGTGTCAGAGGTGATACCTGGGAGTGTCAGGAGGTACCTGGGAGGCTGGGAGGTGTACCTGGGAGTGTCAGGAGGTGACCCTGGAGTGTCAGAGGTGTACCTGGGAGTGTCAGAGGTGTACCTGGGAGTGTCGGAGGTGTACCTGGAGTGTGAGAAGGTACCTGGGAGGTCGGAGGTGTTCCTGGGAGTGTCGGAGGTGTACCTGCAGTGTCAGCGGTGTACCTGGAGCAAGGTGTACCACGGAATGTCAGTGGAGGCACCTGGAGTGTCAGAGGTGTACCTGGAGTGTCAGAGGGGTACCTCGGAGTGTCAGAGGTGTACCTAGTAGTGTCAGAGGTGTCCCTGGGAGTGTCAGAGTTGTACCTGGAGTGTCGGAGGCACCTGGGAGTGAGAACTGGACCCGAGAGTGTCTGAGGTGTACCTGGCAGTGTCAGAGGTGTACCTGAGAGTGTCGGAGGGTACCTGGGATGTCAGAGGTGTACCTGGGAGGTCGGAGGTGTACCTGGAGTGTAAGAAGGTACCTGAGTGTCAGAGGTGTACCTGGGAGTGTCAGGAGGTACCTGAGAGTGTCGGATGTACCTGGGAGTGTCAGAGGTGTACCTGAGTGTCGGAGGTACCTGGAGGGCATACCTAGAGTGTCGGAGGTGTACCTGGGAGGTCGGAGGTGTACCTGAGTGTCAGAGGTGTACTTGGTAGTGCCAGAGGTGTACCTGGGAGTGTCAGAGGTGTACCTGGGAGGCTGGGAGGTGTACCTGAGAGTGTCGGAGGTGCACCTTGGGAGTGTAAAAGTGCACCTGGGAGTGTCGGAGGTGTACCTGGAGTGTCGAGGTGTACCTGGCAGTGTCAGAGGTGGACCTGGAGTGTCTGGGTGTACCTGGAGTGTCAGAGGTGTACCTGGGAGTGTCAGAGGTGTACCTGGGAGTGTCAGAGGTGCACTTGGAGTGTCTGAGGTTACTGGCAGTGTCTGAGGTGTACCTGGCAGTGTCAGGGCGGTGTACCTGGGAGGTCAGCAGTGTACCTGGGAGTGTTAGAGGTGTATCAGGGAGTGACAGATGAGTACCAGAAGTGTCAGAGGTGTACCTAGGAGTGTGAGAAGTGTACCTGGGAGTGTCTGGGGTGTACCTGAGTTCAAAGGGTACCTGGGAGTGGCAGGTGTACCAGGGAGCGTCAGTGGAGTACCTGGGAGTGTCAGGAGGTGTATCTGGGAGTGTCAGAGCTGTACCTGGGAGTGTCGAGGTATCTGGAGTGTCGGACGGTACCTGGGGTCAGAGGTGTACCATGGAATGTCAGTGGAGTACCTGGCAGTGTCAGAGGTGTACTTGGGAGTGTCAGGTATACCTGGGAGTGTCAGAGGTGTACCTGGGAGGTCAGAGGTGTACCTGGGAGTGTCAGAGGTGTACCCTGAGTGTCAGCGGTGTACCTGGGAGTGTCAGAGGTGTACCTGAGTGTCGGAGGTGTACCGTGAGAAGTGTACCTGGGAGTGTCGGAGGTGTTCCTGGGAGTGTCGGAGGTGTACCTGGCAGTGTCGCGGTGTACCTGGGAGTGTCAGGTGTACCACGGAATGTCAGTGAAGTAGCTGGAGGTCGGTGTACCTGGGAGTGTCAGAGGTGTACCTGGGAGTGTCAGTGAGTACCTGGGAGTGTCAGAGGTGTACCTGGGAGTGTCAGAGGTGCCTGGGTGTCAGAGGTGCACTTGGGAGGTCAGAGGTGCACCTTGGAGTGTCTGAGGTGTACCTGATTGTCTGAGGTACCTGGCAGTGTCTGAGGTGTACCTGGCAGTGTCTGAGGTGTACCTGGCAGTGTCAGCGGTGTACCTGGGAGTGTCAGCGGTGTACCTGGGAGTGTTAGGTATCAGGGAGTGAAAGAGAGTACCTAGAAGTGTCAGAGGTGTACCTAGAGTGTGAGAAGGTACCTGGGAGTGTCTGGTGTACCTGGGAGTGTCAGAGGTGTACCTGGGAGTGTCAGGTGTACCAGGGAGTGTCAGAGGTGTATCTGAGTGTCGGACGTGTACCTGGAGTGTCAGAGGTGTACCAGGGAATGTCAGTGGAGTACCTAGCAGTGTCGGTGTACCTGGGAGTGTCAGAGGTGATCCTGGGAGTGTCAGAGGTGTACCCTGAATGTCAGAGGTACCTGGAGTGTCAGAGGTGTACCTGGAGCAGAGGTATACCTGGGAGGTCAGAGGTACCTGGGAGTGTCAGAGGTGTACCTGGGAGTGTCAGAGGTGTACCTGGGAGGTCAGAGGTGTACCTGGAGTGTCGAGGCACTGGGAGTTTGAGAAGGTACCTGGGAGTGTCGAGGTGTTCCTGGAGTGTCGGAGGTACCTGGCAGGTTCAGCGGTGTACCTGGGAGTGTCAGGTGTACGACGGAATGTTAGTGGAGTACCTGAGATGTCAGAGGTGTACTCGGAGTGTCAGAGGTGTACCTCGAGTGTCAGAGGTGTACCTAGTAGTGTCAGAGGTGTCCCTGGGAGTGTCAGAGTTGTACCTGGGAGTGTCGGAGGTGCACCTGCAAGTGTGAGAACTGTACCTGAGAGTGTCAGAGGTGTACCTGGGAGGTCTGGGGTGTACCTGAGTGTCACAGGTGTACCTGGGAGGTCAGGGTGTACCAGGAGTGTCGGTGGAGCACCTGGGAGGTCAGAGGTGTACCTGGAGTGTCAGAGGTGTGCCTGGAGTGTCAGAGGTGCACTTGGAGTGTCAGAGGTGCACCTGGAGTGTCTGAGGTGTACCTGAGGTCTGAGGTGTACCTGGTGTCTGAGGTGTACCTGGCAGTGTCTGAGGTGTACCTGGCAGTGTCAGTGGTGTACGGGAGTGTCAGCGGTACCTGGGAGTGTTAGAGGTGTATCAGGAGTGACAGATGAGTACCTAGAAGTGTCAGAGGTACCTAGGAGTGTGAGAAGTGTACCTGGGAGTGTCTGGTGTACCTGGGAGTTTCAGAGGGTACCTGGGAGTGGCAGGGTGTACCAGGAGTGTCAGAGGTGTATCTGGGAGGTCGGACGTACCTGGAGTGTCAGAGGTGTACCAGAATATCAGTGGAGTACCTGCAGTGTCAGAGGTGACCTGGAGTGTCAGAGGTGATCCTGAGTGTCGAGGTGGTACCCTGAATGTCAGAGGTGTACCTGGGAGTGTCAGGGAGGTACCTGAGTGTCAGAGGTATACCTGGGAGTGTCGAGGTGTACCTGGGAGTGTCAGAGGTGTACCTGGGAGTGCTGGGATGGTACCTGGAGTGTCAGAGGTGTACCTGGGAGGTCAGAGGTGTACCTGGAGTGTCGGAGGTGTACCTGGGAGTGTGAGAAGGTACCTGGAGTGTCGGAGGTGTTCTGGGAGTGTCGGAGGTGTACCTGGCGTTCAGCGGTGTACCTGGCAGTTTCAGCGGTGTACCTGGGAGTGTCAAAGGTGTACCACGGAATGTCAGTGAGTACCTGGGAGGTCAGAGGTGTACCTGAGTGTCAGAGGTGTACCTCGGAGTGTCAGAGGTGTCTCTAGTAGTGTCAGAGGTGTCCCTGGAGTGTCGAGTTGTACCTGGCGTGTCGGAGGTGCACCTGCGAGTGTGGAGAACTGTACCTGAGTGTCTGAGGTACCTGGCATCACGGTACCTGAGGTCAGAGGTGTACCTGGGAATGCCAGTGGAGTACCTGGGAGTGTCAGATGTACCTGGGAGTGTCTGAGGTACCTGGGAGAGTCGAGGTGTACCTGGAGTGTCAGAGGTACCTGGAGTGTCGGAGGTGTACCTGGAGTGTGAGAAGTGTTCTGGGAGTGTCTGTGACTGGGAGTGTCAGAGGTGTACCTGAGTGTCGGAGATGCACTGAGTGCTGTGGAGGTACCTGGGAGTGTCGGGGTGTACCTGGGAGTGTCAGAGGTGTACCGTGAATGCCAGTGGAGTACCTGGGAGTGTCAAAGGTACCTGGAGTGTCTGAGGTACCTGGGAGTGTCAGAGGTACCTGGGGTCAGAGGTGTACTGGAGTGTCGGAGGTACCTGGGAGTGTGAGAAGTGTTCCTGGAGTGTCTGTGGTGTACCTGGAGTGTCAGAGGTGTACCTGAGAGTGTCGGAGATGTACCTGGGAGTGTCAGACGTACCTGGAGTGTCGGAGGTACCTGGGAGTGTCGGAGGTACCTGGCAGTGTCAGAGGTGTACCTGGGGTCTGGGGTACCTGGGAGTGTCAGGAGGTGTACCTGGGAGTGTCAGGGGTGTACCAGGGAGTGTCAGTGAGTACCTGGAGTGTCAGAGGTGTACCTGGGAGTGTCAGAGGTGCCTGGGAGTGTCAGAGGTGCACTTGGGAGTGTCAGAGGTGCACCTTGGGAGTGTCTGAGGTGTACCTGGAGTGTCTGAGGTGTACCTGGCAGTGTCTGAGGTGTACCTGGCAGTGTCTGAGGTACCTGGTGTCAGCGGGTGTACCTGGAGTGTCAGCGGTGTACCTGGGAGTGTTAGAGGTGTATCAGGAGTGACAGATGAGTACCTAGAAGTGTCAGAGGTGTACCTAGGAGGGAGAAGTGTACCTGGAGTGTCTGGGTACCTGAGTTTCAGGGGTACCTGGGAGTGGCAGGTGTACCAGGGAGTGTCAGTGGAGTACCTGGGAGTGTCAGGGTGTACCTGGAATGTCAGAGCTGTACTTGGAGTGTCAGGTATCTGGAGTGTCGGACGTGTACCTGAGTGTCAGGAGGTGTACCAGGAATGTCAGTGGAGTACCTGGCAGTGTCAGAGGTGTACCTGAGTGTCAGAGGTATACCTGGAGTGTCAGAGTTGTACCTGGGAGTGTCAGAGGTGTACCTGGAGTGTCAGAGGTGTACCCTGAGTGTCAGCGGTGCACCTGGGAGGTCGGAGGTGCCTGGGAGGTGGAGAAGTGTTCCGGAGGTAAGAAGTGTACCTGGGGTCGGAGGTGTACCTGAGAGAGTGTCGGAGATACCTGGAGTGTCAGAGGTGTACCTGGTAGTGTCGGAGGTGTACTTGGGAGTGTAAGAAGTGGTACCGGAGTGTCGGAGGTGTACCTGGAGTGTCAGAGGTACCTGGGAGTGTCGGAGGTGTACCTGAGTGTAAGAAGGGTACACTGGGAGTGTCGGAGGTGTACCTGGGAGTGTCGAAGTACCTGGCTGTGTCAGAGGTGTACCTGGGAGTGTCTGGGGAGTAACTGGGAGTGTCAGAGGTGTACCTGGGAGTGTCAGAGTTGTACCTGGGAGGGTCGATGTATCTGGAGTGTCGGACGGTGTCTGGGAGTGTCAGAGGTACCATGGAATGTCAGTGGAGTACCTGGCAGTGTCAGAGGTGTACCTGGAGTGTCAGAGGTATGCCTGGAGTGTCAGAGGTGTACCTGGGAGGTCAGAGGTACCGGGAGTGTGAGAAGTGGTACCTGGGAGTGACGGAGGTGTTCTGAAGTGTCGGAGGTGTACCTGGCAGTGTCAGCGGTGTACCTGGGAGTGTCAGAGGTGCACTGGAATGCCAGTGAGTACCTGGAGTGTCAGAGGTGTACCTGGGAGTGTCAGAGGTGTACCCTGAGTGTCAGAGGTGCCTGAGTGTCAGGAGGTACCTGGGAGTGTCAGAGGTGTACCTGGGAGTGTCGGAGATGCACCTGGGAGTATGAGAAGTGTTCCTGGGAGTGTCGGTGATGTACCTGGGAGTGTCAGAGGTGTACCTGAGAGTGTCGGAGATGTACCTGGGAGTGTCAGAGGTGTACCTGGGAGTGTCGGAGGTGTACCTGGGAGTGTCAGAGGTGTACTTGGGAGTGCCAGAGGTGTACCTGGGAGTGTCAGAGGTGTACCTGGAAGTGTCAGAGGTGTACCTGAGAGTGTCGGAGGTGTACCTGGAAGTGTCAGAGGTGTACCTGGGAGTGTCAGAGGTGATCCTGGGAGTGTCAGAGGTGTACCCTGGAATGTCAGAGGTGTACCTGGGAGTGTCAGAGGTGTACCTGGGAGTGTCGGGCTGTGGCTGGGAGTGGAGAAGTGTGCCTGGGAGTGTCAGGTGTTCCTGGGAGTGTCGGAGGTGTACCTGGCAGTTTCAGCGGTGTACCTGGGAGTGTCAAAGGTGTACCACAGAATGTCAGTGGAGTACCTGGGAGTGTCAGAGGTGTACCTGGGAGTGTCAGAGGTGTACCTCGGAGTGTCAGAGGTGTTCCAAGTAGTGTCAGAGGTGTCCCTGTGAGTGTCAGAGTTGTACCTGGGAGTGTCGGAGGTGCACCTGCGAGTGTGAGAACTGTACCTGAGAGTGTCTGAGGTGTACCTGGCAGTGTCAGCGGTGTACCTGAGAGTGTCGGAGGTGTACCTAGGTGTGTCAGAGGTGTACCTGGGAGTGTCGGAGGTGTACCTGGGAGTGTGAGAGTGTACCTGGGAGTGTCGGAGGTGTTCCTGGGAGTGTCGGAGGTGTACCTGGCAGTGTCAGCGGTGTACCTGGGAGTGTCAGAGGTGTACCAGGGAATGCCAGTGGAGTACCTGCGAGTGTCAAACGTGTACCTGGGAGTGTCTGAGGTGTACCTAGGAGTGTCAGAGGTGTACCTGGGAGTGTCAGAGGTGTACTTGTTAGTGTCGGAGGTTTACCTGGGAGTGTGAGAAGTGTTTCTGGGAGTGTCTGTGGTGTACCTGGGAGTGTTAGAGGTGTACCTGAGAGTGTCGGAGATGTTCCTGGGAGTGTCAGAGGTGTGCCTGGGGTGTCCGGAGGTGTGCCTGGGGTGTAGAGGTGTACCTGGGGTGTCGGAGGTGTGCCTGGGGTGTAAGAAATGTACCTGGGAGTCAGGTGTGCCTGGGAGTGTCGGAGGTGTGCCTGTAGCAGTGTCAGAGGTGTACCTGGGGTGTGTGGGTGTACCTGGGAGTGTCAGAGGTGTACTTGGGAGTGTCAGGGGTGTGCCAGGGAGTGTCTGAGGTGTACCTGGGAGTGTCAGGGGTGTACCTGGGAGAGTCAGAGGTGTACCTGGAAGTGTCAGAGGTGTACATGGGAGTATCAGAGGTGTACCAGGGAGTGTCAATGGAGTACCTGGGAGTGTCAGAGGTATACCTGGGGGTGTCAGAGGTGTACCTGGGAATGTCGGAGGTGTACCAGGGAGTGTCAGAGAAGTACCTGGGAGTGTCAGAGGTGTACCTGGGAGTATGAGAGGTGTATCTGGGAGTGTCAGGGGTGAACCTGGTAGTGTGGGGGGTGTGGCTGGGAGTGTCGGAGGTGTAACTGGGAGTGTCCAGGGTGTACCTGGGACTATCAGGTGTACCTGGGGTGCCAGAGGTGAACAGAGGTGTCTGAGGTGTGCCTGGGGAGTATCAGGAGGTGTACCTGGGGGTATCGGAGGTGTGCCTGGGAGTGTCCAGAGGTACATGGGGAGTGTCAGAGGTGTACCAGGGAGTGTCAGTGGGTACGTGGGAGTGTCAAGGTGTACCTGAGTGTCTGAGGTGTACCTGGGAGTGTCGGAGGTGTACCTGAGTGCGTCAGAGGTACTGGGAGTGCCAGAGGTACCTGGAGTGTCAGAGGTGTACCTGGAGTGTCTGAGGTGTACCTGGGAGTGTCGAGGTGTACCTGGAGTGTCAGAGGGTACCTGGAGTGTCGGAGGTGACCTGGGAGTGTCAGAAGTGGCACCTGGGAGTGTCGAGGTGTACCTGAGTGTCGGAGGTGTACCTGGCTGTGTCAGAGGTACCTGGAGTGTCTGTTACTGGGGTCGAGGTGTACCTGGGAGTGTCAGTTGTACCTGGAGTGTCAGATGTGTATCTGGGATTGTCGGACGTGCCTGGAGTGTCAGAGGTACCATGGAATGTCAGTGGAGTACCTGGCAGTGTCAGAGGTGTACCTGATGGTTCTGGAGTGACAGGTGTACCTGAGTGTCAGAGGTGTACCTGGGAGTGTGAGAAGTGTACCTGGGAGTGACGGAGGTGTTCCTGGAAGTGTCGGAGGTGTACCTGGCAGTGTCAGGATGTACCTGGAGTGTCAGAGGTGTACCAGGGAATGCCAGTGGAGTACCTGCGAGTGTCGAGGTACCTGGGAGTGTCAGAGGTGTCACCTGAGTGTCAGAGGTGTACCTGGAGTGTCAGAGGTACCTGGGAGTGTCGGAGGTGCACTGGGAGGTGAGAATGTACCTGGGAGTGTCGGAGGTGTTCCTGGAGTGTCGGAGGTGTACCTGGCAGCAGCGGTGTACCTGAGGTCAGGTGTACCACGAATGTCAGTGGAGTACCTGGAGTCAGGAGGTGTAACTGGGAGGTCAGAGGTGTACCTCGGAGTGTCAGAGGTGTACGTAGTAGTGTCAAAGGTGTCCCTGGGAGTGTCAGAATTGTACCTGGGAGTGTCGGAGGTGCACCTGCGAGTGTGAGAACTGTACCTGAGAGTGTCTGAGGTGTACCTGGCAGTGTCAGCGGTGTACTTGAGAGTGTCGGAGGTGTACCTAGGTGTGTCATAGGTGTACCTGGGAGTGTCGGAGGTGTACCTGGGAGTATGAGAAGTATACCTGGGAGTGACGGAGGTGTTCCTGGGAGTGTCGGAGGTGTACCTGGCAGTTTCAGCGGTGTACCTGGGAGTGTCAAAGGTGTACCACGGAATGTCAGTGGAGTACCTGGGAGTGTCAGAGGTGTACCTGGGAGTGTCAGCGGTGTACCTCGGAGTGTCAGAGGTGTACCTAGTAGTGTCAGAGGTGTCCCTGGGAGTGTCAGAGTTGTACCTGGGAGTGTCAGAGGTGCAACTGCGAGTGTGAGAACTGTACCTGGGAGTGTCTGAGGTGTACCTGGCAGTTTCAGCGGTGTACCTGAGAGTGTCGGAGGTGTACCTAGGTGTGTCAGAGGTGTACCTGGGAGTGTCGGAGGTGTACCTGGAAGTGTGAGAAGTGTACCTGGCAGTGTCAGAGGTGTACCTGGCAGTGTCAGCGGTGTACCTGGGAGTGTCAGAGGTGTACCAGGGAATACCAGTGGAGTACCTGCGAGTGTCAAAGGTGTACCTGGGAGTGTCTGAGGTGTACCTGGGAGTGTCAGAGGTGTACCTGGGAGTGTCAGAGGTGTACTTGGGAGTGTCGGAGGTGTACCTGGGAGTGTGAGAAGTGTTCCTGGGAGTGTCTGTGGTGTACCTGGGAGTGTCAGAGGTGTACCTGAGAGTGTCGGAGATGTAGCTGGGAGTATCAGAGATGTACCTGGGAGTGTTGGAGGTGTACCTGGGAGTGTAAGAAGTGTACCTGGGAGTGTCGGAGGTGTACCTGGGAGTGTAAGAAGTGTACCTGGGAGTGTCGGAGATGTACCTGGGAGTGTCGGAGGTGTACCTGGGAGTGTGAGAAGTGTTCCTGGGAGTGTCTGTGGTGTACCTGGGAGTGTCAGAGGTGTACTTGAGAGTGTCGGAGATGTACCTGGGAGTGACAGAGGTGTACCTGGGAGTGTCGGAGGTGTACCTGGGAGTGTAAGAAGTGTACCTGGGAGTGTCGGAGGTGTACCTGGGAGTGTAAGAGGTGTACCTGGGAGTGTCGGAGGTGTACCTGGGAGTGTCGGAGGTGTACCTGGCAGTGTCAGAGGTGTACCTGGGAGTGTCAGAGGTGATCCTGGGAGCGTCAGAGGTGTACCCTGGAATGTCAGAGGTGTACCTGGGAGTGTCAGAGGTGTACCTGGGAGTGTCAGAGGTATACCTGGGAGTGTCATAGGTGTACCTGGGAGTGTCAGAGGTGTACCTGGGAGTGTCAGAGGTGTACCCTGGAGTGTCAGAGGTGTACCTGGGAGTGTCAGAGGTGTACCTGGGAGTGTCAGAGGTGTACCTGGGAGTGTCAGAGGTGTACCTGGGAGTGTCAGAGTGTCAGTGTCAGGTGTTCCTGGGAGTGTCGGAGGTGTACCTGGCAGTTTCAGCGGTGTACCTGGGAGTGTCAAAGGTGTACCACGGAATGTCAGTGGAGTACCTGAGAGTGTCAGATGTGTACCTAGGAGTGTCAGAGGTGTACCTCGGAGTGTCAGAGGTGTTCCTAGTAGTGTCAGAGGTGTCCCTGGGAGTGTCAGAGTTGTACCTGGGAGTGTCGAAGGTGCACCTGCGAGTGTGAGAACTGTACCTGAGAGTGTCTAAGGTGTACCTGGCAGTGTCAGCGGTGTACCTGAGAGTGTCGGAGGTATACCTAGGTGTGTCAGAGGTGTACCTGGGAGTGTCGGAGGTGTACCTGGCAGTGTCAGCGGTGTACCTGGGAGTGTCAGAGGTGTACCAGGGAATGCCAGTGGAGTACCTGCGAGTGTCAAAGGTGTACCTAGGAGTGTCTGAGGTGTACCTCGGAGTGTCAGAGGTGTACCTGGGAGTCACAGAGGTGTACTTGGGAGTGTCGGAGGTGTTCCGGGGAGTGTCGGAGGTGTACCTGACAGTTTCAGCGGTGTACCTGGGAGTGTCAAAGGTGTACCACGGAATGTCAGTGGAGTACCTGGGAGTGTCAGAGGTGTACCTGGGAGTGTCAGAGGTGTACCTCGGAGTGTCAGAGGTGTACCTGGGAGTGTCAGAGTTGTACCTGGGAGTGTCGGAGGTGCACCTGCGAGTGTGAGAACTGTACCTGAGAGTGTCTGAGGTGTACCTGGCAGTGTCAGCGGTGTACCTGAGAGTGTCGGAGGTGTACCTAGGTGTGTCAGAGGTGTACCTGGGAGTGTCGGAGGTGTACCTGGGAGTGTGAGAAGTGTACCTGGGAGTGACGGAGGTGTTCCTGGGAGTGTCGGAGGTGTACCTGGCAGTTTCAGCGGTGTACCTGGGAGTGTCAAAGGTGTACCACGGAATGTCAGTGGAGTACCTGGGAGTGTCAGAGGTGTACCTGGGAGTGTCAGAGGTGTACCTCGGAGTGTCAGAGGTGTACCTAGTAGTGTCAGAGGTGTCCCTGGGAGTGTCAGAGTTGTACCTGGGAGTGTCGGAGGTGCACCTGCGAGTGTGAGAACTGTACCTGAGAGTGTCTGAGGTGTACCTGGCAGTGTCAGCGGTGTACCTGAGAGTGTCGGAGGTGTACCTAGGTGTGTCAGAGGTGTACCTGGGAGTGTCGGAGGTGTACCTGGGAGTGTGAGAAGTGTACCTGGGAGTGACGGAGGTGTTCCTGGGAGTGTCGGAGGTGTACCTGGCAGTGTCAGCGGTGTACCTGGGAGTGTCAGAGGTGTACCAGGGAATGCCAGTGGAGTACCTGCGAGTGTCAAAGGTGTACCTGGGAGTGTCTGAGGTGTACCTTGGAGTGTCAGAGGTGTACCTGGGAGTGTCAGAGGTGTACTTGGGAGTGTCGGAGGTGTACCTGGGAGTGTGAGAAGTGTTCCTGGGAGTGTCTATGGTGTACCTGGGAGTGTCAGATGTGTACCTGAGAGTGTCGGAGATGTAGCTGGGAGTATCAGAGATGTACCTGGGAGTGTTGGAGGTGTACCTGAGTTAGAGAGTGTACCTGGGAGTGTCGGAGGTGTGCCTGGGAGTGTAAGAAGTGTACCTGGGAGTGTCGGAGATGTACCTGGGATTGTCGGAGATGTACCTGAGTGTCGGAGGTGTACCTGGGAGTGTGAGGTGTTCCTGGGAGTGTCAGGTGTGCCTGGCAGTTTCAGCGGGTACCTGGGGTGTCAAGGTGTACACGGATGTCAGTGGAGTACCTGGGAGTGTCAAGGTGTGCCTGGGGTGTAAAGTGTGCCGGGGTGTCAGGTGTGCCTGGGAGTGTGAGGTGTGCCTGGGGAGTGTCGGAGAGTGTGGAGGTGTACCTGGCAGTGTCAGGGTGTGCGTGGGAGTGTCTGGGGTGTGCCTGGGAGTGTCAAGGTGTGCCTGGGGTGTCAGGGGTGTGCCAGAGTGTCAGTGGGGTGTCAGGGGTGTACTTGGGGAGTGTCAGAGGTGTGCCTGGGGTGTCAGGGTGCACTTGGGGTGTCAGAGGTGCACAGGAGTGTCTGAGGTGTGCCTGGGGAGTGTCTGAGGTGTGCCTGGCAGTATCTGAGGTGTACCTGGCAGTGTCTGAGGTGTGCCTGGCAGTGTCAGCGGTGTGCCTGGGAGTGTCAGCGGTGTGCCTGGGAGTGTTAGATGTGTATCAGGGAGTGACAGATGAGTGCCTAGAAGTGTCAGAGGTGTGCCTGGGTGTGAGAAGTGTGCCTTGGGTGTCTGGGGTGTGCCTGGTTTCAAGGGGTGCCTGGGAGTGGCAGGGGTGTACCAGGGGAGTATCAGTGGAGCCTGGGTGTCAGGGGTGTGCGTGGGAGTGTCAGAGCTGTACCTGGGAGTGTCAGAGGTGTATCTGGGAGTGTCGGACGTGTGCCTGGGAGTGTCAGGGGTGTACCAGGGAATGTCAGTGGAGTACCTGGCAGTGTCAGAGGTGTGCCTGGGAGTGTCAGAGGTAGCCTGGGGTGTCAGAGTTGTGCCTGGGAGTGTCAGAGGTGTGCCTGGGGAGTGGGGGTGTGCCTGGAGTGTCAGCGGTGTACCTGGAGTCCAGGTGTGCCTGGGGTGTGAGATGTTCTTGGGAGTGTCCGTGATGTACCTGGGCGTGTCAGAGGTGTGACCTGGTGTCAGGAGATGTGCCTGGGAGTGTCAGGAGATCTGGGGAGTGTGGAGGTGTGCCGGGGTGTCAGAGGTGTACCTGGGGTGTCAGGTGTACCTGGGAGTGTGAAGTGTACCTGGGGAGTGTCGGAGGTGTGTTCCTGGGAGTGTCGGAGGTGTACCTGGCAGTTTCAGCAGGGTGTACCTGGGGTGTCAAGGTGTGCCACGGAATGTCAGTGGAGTGCCTGGGAGTGTCAGAGGTGTGACTCTGGGTGTCAGAGGGTGTGCCTCAGGTGTCAGAGGTGTGCATGGTAGTGTCAGAGGTGTCCCTGGGAGTGTCAGGAGTTGTACCTGGGGTGTCGGATTTTGCTGCAAGTGTGAACTTCCTGTGCCTGGGGAGTGTCTGAGGTGTACCTGGGAGTGTCGGAGGTGTGCCCTGGGGTGTGAGAGAGTGTGCCTGGGAGTGACAGGAGGTGTGTTCCTGGGAGTGTCAGGAGGTGACCTGGCAGTGTCAGCGGTGTGCTGGGGAGTGTCAGAGGTGTGCCAGAATCCAGTGGAGTACCTGCAGTGTCAAGGTGTGCCTGGGAGTGTCTGGGGTTGTGCCTGGGAGTGTCAGAGGTGTGCCTGGGAAGTCAGGAGTGTGCCTGGGGTGTCGGAGATGTGCGTGGGAGTATCAGAGTGGTGCCTGGGATGTCGGAGGTGTGCCTGGGAGTGTAAGAGTGTGCCTGGAGGTGTCAGGTGTGCCTGGGTGTAAGAAGTGTGCAAGTGTCTGGGGTGTGCCTGGGGTGTCTGGGAGTGTGCCTGGGGAGTGTCAGAGGTGTGCCTGGGAGTGTCGGAGGTGTGCCTGGGGTGTGAAAGTGTTCCTGGTGTCTGTGGTGTGCCTGGGTGTCAGGGTGTGCCTTGGGAGTGTCAGAGGTGTGCCTGGGGAGTTCGAGGTGTGCCTGGGGTGTGAGAAGTGTACCTGGGGAGTGTCGGAGGTGTTCTGGGAGTGTCAGGTGTGCCTGGGGTGTCAGGGTGTGCCTGGGAGTGTCAGTGGTGTACCTGGGGTGTCAGAGGTGTGCCTGGGAGTGTCAGAGGTGTGCTGGGGTGTCAGAGTGCCTTGGGGTCAGAGGCGCACCTTGGAGTGTCTGAGGTGTGCCTGGGATTGTCTGAGGTGTACGCCGGTGTCTGAGGTGTGCCTGGCAGTGTCTGGGGTGTGCCTGGAGTGTCAGCGAATGTACCTGGGGGTGTCAGCGGTGTGCCTGGGAGTTTTGGGGGTGTGTCAGGGTGAGAGTGCCAGGAAAGTCAGAGGTGCCTGGGAGTGTGAGAGTTGCCTGGGTTGTCTGGGGTTGGCCTGGGGGTGTGGGGAGGTGCTGCGGGAGTGTCAGGGGTGTACAGGGGGTGTCAGGGGTGTATCTGGGGTGTCAGGATGTACCTGCAGGAGTGTCAGAGAGGTTGCCAGGGATGTCGTGGAGTGCCTAGCAGTGTGAAGGTGCACTGGGAGTGTCAGAGGGTGATCCTGAGGTGTCAGGGATTCCTGGATGTCGTCACCAGGTGTCAGAATGTGCCTGGGGAGTGTCAGAAGTATGCTAAGTGTCAGAGGTGTGCCTGGGAGTGTCAGAAGTGACCTTGGGAGTGTCAGAGGTGTGCCTGGGTGTCAGAGGGTGTGCCTGGGGTGTCAGGAGGTGGCACCTGGAGGTGTCGGAGGTGTGCCTGGGGAGTTTGAGAAGTGTGCTGCTGAGTGTCGGAGGTGTTCCTGGGGTGTGAGTGTGCCTGGCGGTTTCAGGCGGTGTGCCTGGGGAGTGTCAAGGTGTGCGACCGGATGTTAGTGGGTACCTGGGGTGTCAGGGTGTGCCGGGTGTCAGAGGGTGTGCCTGGGGATGTCAGGGAGTGTGCCTGGTGAAGGTGTCCTGGGGTGTCAGAGTTGTGACTGGGGGTGTCGGAGGGTGCCCTGGTGTGTGAACTGGCCTGAGGTGTCAGAGGGGTGTGCCTGGGGTGTCTGGGAGTGTGCCTAGTGTCAGGGTGTGCCTGGGAGTGTCAGGGATGTACCAGGGGAGTGTCAGTGGGTGCCTGGGGAGTGTCAGGGTGTGCCTGGGGTGTCAGAGGTATGCCTGGGGTGTCAGAGGTGCTTGGGTGTCAGGGAGTTGCCTTGGGTGTCGAGGTGTGCTATGGAGTGTCTGGTGTGCCTGGCAGTGTCTGAGGTGTGCCTGGGAGTGTCAGATGGTGTGCGTGGGGGTGTCAGCGGTGTGCCTGGGAGTGTTGGGGGGTGTCAGGGAGTGTCAGATGGTACTGCATAGAGTGTCAGAGGTGTGCCTGGGGGTGTGACAAGTGTGCCTGGGGAGTGTCTGAGGTGTACCTGGGGAGTTTCAAAAGGGGTACCTGGGGATTGGCAGGGTGTACCAGGGAGTGTCGAGGTGTATCTGGGAGTGTCGGACGTGTGCCTGGGAGTGTCAGGGGTGTACCAGGGAATGTCAGTGGAGTACCTGGCAGTGTCAGAGGTGTGCCTGGGAGTGTTAGAGGTGATCCCTGGTGCTCAAGTGTGCCTGGAATGTCAGAGGAGTGTGCTGCAGGGTGTCAGAGGTGTGCCTGGGAGTGTCGAGGTAGCACCTGGGGTGTCAGAGGTGTACCTGGGGTGTCAGGGGTGTGCCTGGGGTGTCAGATGTGTGCCCTGGAGTGTCAGGGTGTGCCTGGCAGTGTCTAGGGTGTGCCTGGGGTGTCGGAGGTGTACCTGGGAGTGTGAGGTGTGCCTGGAGGTGTCGGGGAGGTGTTCCTGGGGGTGTCGGAGGTGTACCTGGCAGTTTCAGCGGTGTGCCTGGGGAGTGTCAGGTGGCCTACGGAATGTCAGTGGAGTACCTGGGAGTGTCAGAGGTGTGCTGGGAGTGTCAGAGGTGTGCTCAGGTGTCAGAGTGTTCCTAGTAGTGTCAGAGGTGTCCTGGGATGTCAGGTTGTACTTGGAGTGTCGAGGTGCGCCTTGGAGGGTGGTTACTGAGTGTCAGCAGGTGTGCCTGGGGTGTCAGGTGTGCACGGATTCAGGGTGTACCTGGGGGTGTCGGAGGTGTGCCTGGGGAGTGTCAGATGTGTGCCTGGGAGTGTCTGAGGTGTGCCTGGGGTGTCAGCGGTGTACCTGGTGTCAGGTGTCCTGGGAGTGTCAGGAGTGTGCCTGGGGTGTCGGGAGGTGTACCTGGGAGTGTCAGTGGTGTGCCTGGGGAGTGTCAGAGGTGTACCAGGAATGCCAGTGGGTGTACCTGGGGTGTCAGAGGTGTTGCCTGGGAGGTGTCTGAGGTGTACCTGGGGTTCAGTAGTGTCAGAGGTGTTCCTGGGGTGTCGGAGGTGTACCGAGAGTGTGAGAGTGTTCTGGGTGTCTGTGGTGTGCCTGGGAGTGTCAGAGGTGTACTGAGGAGTGTCGGAGATGTACCTGGGGTGTCAGACGTGTGCCTGGGAGTGTCAGGTGCCTGGGAGTGTAAGTGTACCTGGGGTGTCAGGTGTGCCTGGGGAGTGTGGGGAGTGTGCCTGGGGAGTGTCGGAGGTGTGCCTGGGGTGTCGGAGGTGTACCTGGCAGTGTCAGGGTGTACCTGGGAGTGTCTGGGGTGTGCCTGGGGTGTCAGAGGTGTACCTGGGGAGTGTCAGGGGTGTGCCAGGGGTGTCAGTGGAGTGCCTGGGGAGTGTCAGAGGTGTGCCTGGGAGTGTCAGAGGTGTGCCTGGGGTGTCAGATGTGCCTTGGGGAGTGTCAGAGGTGCGCTTTGGGTGTCTGGTGTGACTGGGGTGTCTGAGGTGTGCCTGGCGGTGTCTGGGGTGTGCCTGGCAGTGTGTGGTGTGCCTGGGGAGTGTCAGCGGTGTGCCTGGGGAGTGTTAGAGGTGTCAGGGGAGTGACAGATGAGTGCCTAGAAGTGTCAGAGGTGTACCTAGGAGTGTGAGAGTGTGCCTGTGAGTGTCTGGGGTGTACCTGGGGTTCCAGGGGTACCTGGGGAGTGGCAGGGGTGTACCAGGGGAGTGTCAGTGGAGTGCCTGGGAGTGTCAGGGGTGTGCCTGGGAGTGTCAGGCTGTACCTGGGAGTGTCAGAGGTGTATCTGGGAGTGTCGGACGTGTACCTGGGAGTGTCAGGGTGTGCCAGGGGAATGTCAGTGGTACCTGGCAGTGTCAGAGGTGTGCCTGGGGTGTCAGTATGCCTGGGAGTGTCAGAGGTGTACCTTGGAGTGTCAGAGGGTGTGCCTGGGAGTGTCAGAGGTGTGCCTGTGAGTGTCAGGAGGTGTGCCTGGGGTGTGAAGTGTTCCTGGGAGTGTCCGTGATGTACCTTGGAGTGTCAGAGGTGTACCTGAGAGTGTCGGAGATGTGCCTGGGAGTGTCAGAGGGTGTGCCTGGGGTGTCGGAGGTGTGCCTGGGGTGTAGAAGTGTCACCTGGGGTGTCGGAGGTGTACCTGGGGAGTGTCGGGAGTGTGCCTGGGGGTGTCAAGGTGTGCCTGGGAGTGTCGTAGGTGTGCCTGGGGTGTCAGAGGTGCGCAGGAGTCAGAGGTGTACCTGGGAGTGTCAGGGGTGTGCCCTGGGTGTCAGTGGTGGTGACCTGGGGGTGTCAGAGGTGTACCTGGGGTGTCGGGTGTGCCTGGGAGTGTCAGAGGTGTACCTGAGTGTCAGGTGTGCCTGGGAGTGTCAGAGGTGTACCTGGGGTGTCAGGTGTGCCTGGGAGTGTAGAGTGTGCCTGGGGAGTGTCGGAGGTGTGCCTGGGCAGTGTCAGGAGGTGTGCCTGGAGTGTCAGGGTGTGCCTGGAGTGCCAGGGGTGTACCTGGGGTGTGTCAGAGGTGTACGTGGAGTGTCTGGGGTGTGCCTGAGGTGTCGGGAGGTGTGCCTGGGAGTGTCAGAGGTGTGCCTGGGGTGTCGGAGGTGTGCCTGGGGTGTGGGTGTGCCTGGGGTGTCGGAGGTGTGCCTGGGGTGTCGGGTGTGCCTGGCAGTGTCAGCGGTGTACCTGGGAGTGTCAAGGTGTGCCCGCGGATGTCAGTGGAGCACCTGGGGTGTCGAGGTGTGCCTGGGAGTCAGGGAATGCTTCAGTGTCAGAGGTGTTCCTAGTAGTGT
Source organism: Homarus americanus (assembly GCF_018991925.1). Classification (NCBI taxonomy): domain Eukaryota; kingdom Metazoa; phylum Arthropoda; class Malacostraca; order Decapoda; family Nephropidae; genus Homarus; species Homarus americanus. Next base: position 4,085 of record NW_024757824.1, on the reverse strand, counting down.
CAGAGGTGTCCTGGGTGTCAGAGTTGTGCCTGGGGTGTCGGAGGTGTTCTTGGGTGTGCTGTACCTGAGGAGTGTCTGGGGTGTACCTGGCAGTGTCATGGTGTGCCTGGAGTGTCGGAGGTGTGCCAGGGAATGTCAGTGGTGCCTGGGAGTGTCAGAGGTGTGCCTGGGGTGTCAGAGGTGTGCCTGGGGTGTCAGGGTGTGCCCTGGAGTGTCAGCGGTGTGCCTGGGAGTGTCAGAGGTGTACCTGGGAGTGTCAGGTGTGCCTGGGAGTGTGAAGTGTTCCTGGGGTGTCCGTGATGTGCCTTGGAGTGTCAGGGTGTGCCTGAGAGTGTCGGAGATGTGCCTGGGGAGTGTCAGAGGTGTGCCTGGGGTGTCGGAGGTGTGCCTGGGGTGTAGAGGTGTGCCTGGGGTGTCGGAGGTGTGCCTGGGGTGTCAGAGTTGTGCCTGGGGAGTGTCAGAGGTGTGCAGAGGTGTCGTGGAGGTGTGCCTGGGAGTGTCAGAGGTGTACCTGGGAGTGTCAGGGGTGTGCCTGGGGTGTCAGAGGTGTGCCTGGTGTCAGTGGGTGTGCCGGGAGTGTCAGTGGTGTGCCTGGGGTGTCGGAGGTGTGCCTGGGGAGTGTCAGAGTGTGCCTGGGGTGTCGGGAATGTGCCTGGGGTGTCAGAGGTGTGCCTGGGGTGTCGGAGGTGTGCCTGGGAGTGTGGGGGTGTGCCTGGGGTGTCGGGGTGTGCCTGGCAGTGTCTGAGGTGTGCCTGGGGGTGTCAGAGGTGTGCAGGGAGTGCCAGAGGTGTGCCTGGGGGTGTCAGGGGTGTACCTGGAAGTGTCAGGGTGTGCCTGGGGTGTCGGAGGTGTGCCTGGGAGTGTGAGAGGTGTGCCTGGGGTGTCAGGAGGTGTGCCTGGGAGTGTAGAGTGTGCCTGGGGAGTGTCAGGTGTGCCTGGGGAGTGTCGGAGGTGTGCCTGGCGGTGTCAGAGGTGTACCTGGGAGTGTCTGGGGTGTGCCTGGGGAGTGTCAGGGGTGTGCCTGGGGTGTCAGGGGGTGTGCCTGGGGAGTGTCAGTGGTGCCTGGCAGTGTCTGGGGTGTGCCTGGGGAGTGTCAGAGGTGTGCCTGGGGTGTGAGGTGTGCTTGGGGTGTCAGGGGTGTGCCTGGGGTGTCAGGGGGTGTGCCTGGGGTGTCAGAGGTGTGCCTGGGGGTGTCAGGGGTGTGCCTGGGGTTAATAGTGTGCAAGTGTGAGGTGTTCACAGGAGTGTCAGTGGTGTGCCTGGGAGTGTCAGGTGTGCCTGGGGTGTCAGGGTGTGCCTGGTGTCAGGGGTGTGCCTGGGTGTCAGAGTGTGCCTGGGTCAGAGTGTGCCTGGGGGTGTCGAGGTGTGCCTGGGGAATTTGAGAGTGTTCCTGGGGTGTCTGATGTGCCTGGGGAGTGTCAGAGGTGTGCCTGAGAGTGTCAGGACTATGCCTGGGGAGTGTCAGAGGTGTGCCTGGGGGTGTCGGAGGTGTGCCTGGGTGTAAGAAGTGTGTGCCTGGGGTGTCGGAGGTGTGCCTGGGGTGTGGGAGGTGTGCCTGGGGTGTCAGAGGTGTGCCTGGGGTGTCAGAGGTGGCACCAGGAGTGTCAGGGGTGTGCCTGGGGTGTAAGAGTGTACCTGGAGTGTCAGGGTGTGCCTGGGGAGTGTCAGGTGTGCCTGGGGTGTCGGAGGTGTGTGCCTGGGGTGTCAGGGGTGTGCCTGGGGTGTCGGGAGGTGTGCCTGGGGTGTGGGGTGTGCCTGGGGTGTCGGAGGTGTGCCTGGGTGTCGGGTGTGCCTGGCGGTGTCAGAGGTGTGCCTGGGGAGTGTCTGGGGGTGTGCCTGGGAGTGTGGGGTGTGCCTGGGGTGTCGGGGTGTGCCAGGGGAGTGTCAGTGGTGTCCTGGGAGTGTCAGAGGTGTGCCTGGGGTGTCAGAGGGTGTGCCTGGGGGTGTCAGAGGTGTGCCTCAGGAGTGTCAGAGGTGCTGTAGGTGTCTAGAGTGTGCCTAGGAGTGTCTGAGGTGTGCCTGGAGTGTCTGAGGTGGCCTGGCGGTGTCTGGGGGTGGCACCTGGCGGGTGTCAGCAGTGTGCCTGGGGTGTCAGCGGTGTGCCTGGGAGTGGGGTGTGTCGGGGAGTGACAGGGGTGTGCCTAGAGTGTCAGAGGTGTGCCTGGGAGTGTGAGGAGTGTGCCTGGGAGTGTCTGGGGTGTGCCTGTGGTTCAAATGGGTACCTGGGGTGTCAGGGGGTGCCAGGGGTGTCAGTGGGTGCTGGGGTGTCAGGGGTGTGCCTGGGGTGTGGGGTGTGCCTGGGGTGTCGGGTGTGCCTGGGGTGTCGGGTGTTCCTGGGGTGTCAGAGGTGTGCCTGGGAGTGTCTGAGGTGTGCCTGGGGAGTGTCGGAGGTGTGCCTGGGAGTGTAGGGGTGTGCCTGGGGAGTGTGGAGGTGTGACCAGGGGTGTCGGAGGTCTGTGCCTGGGGTGTAGAGGTGTGCTTGGGAGTGTCTGGAGGTGTGCCTGGGGTGTCAAGGTGTGTGCCTGGAGTGTGGAGGTGTGCCTGGGGTGTCGGTGGTGTGCCTGGGAGTGTCAGGGGTGTGCCTGGGAGGGTCAGGGTGTCACCTGGGGTGTCAGAGGTGTGCCCTGGGGTGTCAGAGGGTGTGCCTGGAGTGTCAGAGGTGTGCCTGGGAGTGTCAGATGTTTGCCTGGGAGTGTCAGGGGTTGTGCCTGGGAGTGTCAGAGGTGTGCCTGGGAGTGTCAGAGGTGTGCCCTGGAGTGTCAGAGGTGTGCTTGGGAGTGTCAGGGGTGTGCCTGGGGGTGTCGGGAGGTGTGCCTGGGGAGTGTGAGAAGTGTGCCTGGGGTGTCGGAGGTGTGCCTGGGGAGTGTGAGGAGTGTGCCTGGGAGTGTCGGAGGTGTACCTGGGAGTGTCAGAGGTGTGCCTGTGTCGGGGTGTGCCTGGGGTGTCAGAGGTGTGCCAGGGAATGTCAGTGCAAAGTGCCTGGGGTGTCAAAGGTGTGCCTGGGGTGTCAGAGGTGTGCCTGGGATTGTCAGTGGTGTGCCTGGGGGTGTCAGAGGTGTGCCTGGGGGTGTCAGGGTGTGCCTGGGAGTGTCAGGGGTGCTTGGGAGTGTGGTGCGCCTTGGGTGTCTGAGGTGTGCAGGGTTGTCTGGGGTGTGCCTGGCAGTGTCTGGGGTGTGCCTGGCTTGCGGTGTCACGGAGTGTGCCTGGGAGTGTCAGGAGTGTTGAGGTGTCAGGGTGACAGAGGTGTGCCTAGAAGTGTCAGAGGTGTGCCTAGGGTGTGAGAAGTGTCCCTGGGGGTGTCAGGTTGTGCCTGGGAGTGTCGGGTGCGCCTGCGGGTGTGAGAACTGGCCAGGGTGTCTGGGGGTGTGCTTGGTGGTGTCTTGGTGTGCCTGGGGAGTGTCGGGAGGTGTGCCTGGGTGTGTCAGGGGTGTGCCTGGGGTGTCGGAGGTGTGCCTGGGGTGTGAGAGTGTGCCTGGGGTGGTGGGGTGTCAGAGGTGTGCCTGGCAGTGTGGGCGGTGTGCCTGGGGTGTCAGGGTGTGCAGGGAATGTGATGGAGTACCTGCGAGTGTCAAGGTGTGCCTGGGGAGGTCTGGGGTGTGCCTGGGGAGTGTCAGAGGTGTGCTTGTGAGTGTCAGAGAGGTGTGCTTGGGTGGTCAGGAGTGTGCCTGGGGTGTGGGTGTTCTGGGTGTCTGTGGTGTTCCTGGGGTGTCAGAGGTGTGTCTGGGGTGTCGGGGATGTGCCTGGGGAGTGTCAGGGAGGTGTGCCTGGGAGTGTCAGGTGTACCTGGGTGTAGAGTACTGCCTGGGAGTGTCAGGAGGTGTGCCTGGGGTGTAGAGTGTGCCTGGGAGTGTCGGAGGTGTGCCTGGTGTCCAGGTGTGCAGTGTCAGAGGGGTGTGCCTGGGCGTGTCTGGGGTGTGCAGGGTGTCAGGGGGTGTGCCTGGGGTGTCAGGGGTGTGCCCAGGCAGTGTCGGTGGAGTGCCTGAGGTGTCGGAGGGTGTGCCTGGGGAGTGTCAGAGGTGTGCTGGGGTGTCCAGGGTGCACTTGTGGTGTCAGAGGTGCACCTTGGAGTCATCTGGTGTGCCTAG